>NC_057405.1:45301146-45601146 GCF_019320065.1 Cervus canadensis
TCGCAAATAATTTAGAATGGAACCTAGGATATAAAGAGTTACTCATGCACTAAGTACCTATTAAATGAATATATGAAAACAAATAATGCCTGTCTTCCTTTTAGGCTATATTCCCTGGGGTTAGGGACTTTCCTATCATCACTTTCTCTCAGACAGCTTGTACATGTGGCAGCCTTCCAAATATTGTCTGAATTTAAACGAAGTTAAATGTTTTTCTACTTGCAACATTGGTTTTTAAAAACAAAACATGATTATAAAGATACACAAAATATTTAATCTTGTCATTACAGAATATCATGAAGAAGCAAGCAAGAAAATTATAGAAAAGAAAGGAAAGAAAATCATTAGTGTGGTAGCTATATGGATTTTTTGATCTTTAAGAGTGCTCATAAGCACAGAAGATAGGCAATTAATACTAAATCCATTTTTGTATAATAAAGTAGAATGAGAAGAGTTTTTTCAAAATTAAAGTGAGTCATTACTGCGCTTGACTTTTGCAACTGATTCTCAGTTTTAAATACGTTTCAAATTCATTTGTTCTTTGCACAGGTTAAGTGAGATACTTGCTTTGCAAACCTAACAACAAAGATGAAATAACCAGTTACTTGTTGCTATTAATAAGTCAGAATATTTTCCTAACCCATATTTACTTTTTCCAAGAAGAAATAACAGCATGAAGACTTCTCCAAACAGTGATGATGACACCATACCAATTTCTCCTTAAACTTCTATTGCATTCCAATGGGTTCTAACAAAAACAGCGAGGAAAAGCAAGTCTAAATTGATTATCAGTGGGAACTTGACATTTTTCTAGTTGAAATATATTTGACATATAACACTAATTTAAGGTAGACAACATGCTAGTTTGATATCTTTATGTATTTTAGTATGATAGTCACTGTAGGGATACTAAGCATGTGTGGTGTTGTGTTGGTCGCTCAGTCGTGTCTGACTCTTTGTGACCCCATGGGGGTCCTCTGTAGCCTGCCAGGGTCCTCTGTCCATGGAATTCTCTAAGCAAGAATACTGGGGTGGGTGGCCATTTCCTTCTCCCAAATTAGCATATCTATCCTATTACTTATCATTTCTTCTGAGTGGTTGCAATAATTAAGTAGTAGTCTCTCAGCAAGTTGATGATTACAATAAAGTACTGTTGTCTGTATTCACTAAACTGTGCATTAAATCTCTAGGGTTTATTTGTTACTCACTGCAAGTTTGTACCCTTAAACAACATCAATCCTATTTTCCCACTCTCCATCCCCTGGTAGCTACCATTTTGCTTTCTGTTTTTATGAACTGGTCTTTTTTTAGATTCCATATGTAAATGGAGATCATACACTATTTGTCTTTTTCTATCTGACTCATCTCACGTAGCATTTGCTGTTGCAAATGACAGGATGTCCTACTTTCTCACGGTTGAATAATTGGAGGGTTTTGTGTTTTTTTAGATTTTTATGGAACAATTGAAAGGAAAGGCTGCAAAATTTTAAATACTTTACATGTATAGATAAGAGTGCATGCCATCATGCTAACTTGCTGTGCAATACATATAATTTCCTAAATCAAAAACACACAGTAAAACTCTAATTTGGCTGCATCCCCCCCAAAGTCCCAGTAAACATTTCTGAAAGAAGTTCAAAGAAAGAAAATGTAAACACACACATCCTTTAATCACCCTTAACCCACTGATACCATCCTTCCCACATTCTCATTGATATGTTGCAAAGACATAACTAAACCTTAGCAGGGATAGGATATGCCCTGTCTATACAAATGCCATCATTCAAAGTTATTTGATAGGTTCATCAAGGCACAGCGGCCACACAGCAGAGGCAGCTTTAGTCCAGAGCAGGGAACTGAAGCTGGGGACTGGTTGCTCTATTGCCTTTGGCAAAACATTCAAATCATTGCTTGTCTGAAGGTCTGACAGATAAAGATTCCTTTTCACAGACTCCAGGTTAATAACTGCATTCCTGGAGTTAAAAGGGAAAAGTGATGAAAACAGAGACGTGTGACTGGCAGTGAGAAGGAAAAATAATTAGAAACCACAGAAGGATCCTACAAGCCTATCCTAAGTTCTCTCTTTCAGTTTTTTTTAAAACTAATTATTAATTTATTTTAATTAATGAACTTTTTGGCTGCATTGGGCCTTTGTTGCCACGTGTGGACTCCTTCCAGTTGCAGAGAGTGGGGGCTACTCTCTACCTGTGGTGCAGGGGCGTCTCACTGAACTGGCTTCTCATTGCAGAGCACAAGCTCTAGGCTCATGGACTTCATGGGCTGTAGCCCGTGGGGCCTCGAGTGTGGGCTTCAGCTGCTGTGGCACACGGGCTTAGTTGTTTGGCGGCGCGTGGCATCTTCTCGAACCAGGGATCGAACCCAGGTCCCCTGCATTGGCAAGTGAATTCTTGACAACAGAGCCACTAGGAAAGTCCTGCGTTCTCAGTTTTCAGCCAGACTCCCTTGAGGATGGTATCTTTTTCTATGAAAGACTTTCTCCACCCCACCTGCCCGAAAGATGTATTTACTCTTAGGTACTCTCTGTCTCAATTTTTAAAAAGGATCTACACCTGTATTTGAGCAATACACAATGCCAGTGTCATTGGAAACCCATTAAGGGTTCAGAGGTGACTTCTAGCTTTGACTGTGGTTACATTCTCTTCCGGCGCAATGTTCCTAGGCTGGTAAAACTACCACAATTCACAGTCAAGGCTGAACCCTAACCCTTTTGAGTGGTTCTTAAGAACTCTAGCAGACCCAAAAGCAAGACTCACAGTCTGCATGGATGTCTGCTTTACAACTGGAAGTGCTGTGTGTTTCATAGGACTTGGACTTGCTGTTTAACTCTGCCCTCCTCCCTACCTCTATCCTTGTCTGGGAAGCAGGTTCCGTCTTTGTAGTCCCAAATTCCCATCCGACTGGGAGACAGCAGAAAGGCAGTTCATCAAGTAGTAAGAAAATCATGAAAAATAAATCCTTCTACCTTTTGTGGTTTGTCGTGAGTCACCCTGGATTGTGGGAAAAGCCATCAGTGATACCAAATGGAGTAGCATGTGGCGTTTGGCACCAGACATCAGACCAGGAGCTGGCAGACAATGGACTGACTCCTTGGACAAAAGGAATAAGGGCTAGCAGTCCTAGGAGCTGCCTGCTTTGAGCACAGTAGGCCAGTTCCTCTCAGCACATCCCCTGTTCCATAAGCAGCTGAGAGAGGAAACCCTTTATCTTCCCACGTGTGAATAAAAGCCAACTGTCCTGCCAGGAAGAATGAACTGTCTGCCTGGAGCCAGCCCTCTGGAATCTCTGGCAATCTGACAATCCATGCAGCAATTCACCCTCACGCTGCATTCTCCATGGCCTGTCTGCCTGAGTCTCCGGATACAAGGCAGTATTCTGTTTAATAACGGTTCCAAGTCACTTCAGATGGGTCTATGCTTTTGATCTTGAAACTGACGGCACTAAATTATTGTTTCATCTGTGAAAAGATGTGTTTAAAAGATGCTATGCATGCCATTAAAAGAAACCAAAGAGGAGATCTCTCCCTCTCCAGATGCAGTGGTGAAAACAGAGACCAAATGAAACACTAACTCGCCAGAGATTTGTCATAAATCAAATTGAACAACGAGCACCAAAAATCTCCTAAAAGCCTTCATTAGCCTTATGAGCACCATCTTACTCACACATTTAATTTTTCATGGCAGATAAGAACATGCCGATGAGATGAAGTGATGCTCCCTGGGCAAGCCATTGGCAGAGCCAGCCACACGATGTGCCATCGGCGAGCTGCCATGAAAGTGGTACCTGATGTGGCCCAGATCTGGGTGTAGAGGTACACTGATAAAACAATCTCCAGAAATGCTGAAGCTGCAAACGCCATTGGACTTCTGTCCATTTTCTTTTTTTCCTGTGCAGTCAAATGGCAGGGTTTGTCCTGCTAGCTAATTGCAATAGGCCAGTGTACAAAATTACAGAATTTTCAGGGCCATTTTCTTTGAAAAGGAGGGACATTTGCATAAAAAAGGGATATTCCTGGACTGTGCCATTAAAACCATAGTCACGTAAGAACGTAAGTGGTATCCCTGGAGAGTTTTGGTCTCTGGTTCCCAGACAAAAATCAGTGACAGATGATAAATGAATCAGGCAGATTCCTAGACAAAGGTGCAGCTTTCCTTGGGGCTATGGGACTTGGGTCAAGAAGTGCCTTCACTCCAGAATCTACCTAGGCGATTACTTTTTGCCCAACAAAAGATGGCAATTTGCTGAAATGAACCACAGTGTATCTCTGGGGAAGTGCTTGAGGAAAAGGAGAAGGAAGAGGCCAATATTTTTTTTCCTTGAGGCTTATGGTTATGTTAATGAGACATCTAGCATGGAACATTCTGGCTGATACAACTTTTTTAAGAGATACATTTTATTTGTATTTTAAAAAAAATTTTGGCCGTGCCATGCAGCATGTGGGATCTTAGGTCCCCAACCAGGGATGGAACCAGCGCCCCCTGCAGCAGTGGAAGTGCAGAGTCTTAACCACTGGACTGCCAGGGAAGTCACCTAACTTTTTCATATGCTTACAATTCTTTCTGAATTCTATCTTGGTATAAAAGGCAAAACAAAGCAAAAGAAAAAGCAGTCCTTCTTAAGCATGTCCACCAAAGCTGCCCCAGTGATAGAGGAAAATGCATTTCTGGGGTGTCGGAAACCCCAAAACAATTTTCCAAAAGCTTCTCCATAGGCTTTTGTTTTATCTTCAGAAGTCGTAAGAATTTTGCATTCTCCATAATATGGCTTTGAGACATAAACCATCTATAAAATAGAGGCTGCCAATCTTGCGTTTTTCTCTATTTGGAATTCTCTTAACAGAGAAGTCATAATGATTAGATCTTATTGCAATATGCCAGATACATATCATTCTAAACTATTATCACAGAAATCTTGTTGTAGTTATGAGTCAAAACACTCAGTATTATTTCCGACTTTTCCCATTTCTCTTGTTCCTGGTGTAATATAAATATTAATGGCTGACTTCACATCGTTGTATTTCTAAGTCACTGACAATGGTTAAAAAAATACTGGGGGTGGAGGTGGGAGTACAGGAAATGTAAGAGAACAATTCTGGAACTTCCTGGGTTTTCCATAGTCCAAGTCATTTAGCAACACAGCTAATTTAACTGACTATAATTAGGTTCACTGACTATGATGTCTCCCTTAATTTCTTGACTAAGAAGCACTTTTTTAAGCCTTAAATTTATACTAGCCCTCTGCATGTGAGTGATTTCTCAAAATTCCATTTGGTTCTCAGGATACCCACCCCTAGGGGAAGGCTTGCAGAGGTCTCCATTTCTTCCAGCAAATAATGAACAAGAACTACAGTTCACTTCTGCACAAACCACGAGATCAGATGGCTTTTATCACCCTGAATGGGAATGGCACGGTGCTTAAGAATGGGGTCCCTAGAGCCAAATGTCCAGACTTGAATCCCAGATCTAGTTAAGTGATTACAAGCAAGTGACTTGACCTCTTTGAGCTTCAGTTTCCTTATGTGTGGATGCTAATAATAGGCCCCCTCTTACAGGGCCATTATGAGGGTTAAGTGAGTAACTCTAGAGCCCCAAAGCCCAGCGCAGAGCACAGCTGAATGCTCTATTGCAGGAACCTTCTATACAGTTTCACGGTCTTTTGTATATAATAAGTAGAGTCCTAAAACTGTACGTAAATCAAGTCTTTCTTTAAATGCAGAGCAGATATTTATTGATAGAGGAATCTTACTATAAATCTTCCTACAGCGTGAGTAAAGATACTCAAATTTATAAGATTATAGACTTTTAAATGTATGTTTGCCAAAATCAAGCTGCATGCAATTTGATTCATTAAATGTTAATTGTGGGTCTGCAAGTGTAAGATTATGACAAGCAACAGGGGATGTTCAAAGGATGAATCAAATGCAATTCCTTCCTCAGGAAACCCCGAATCAGTTGAGAGGCTAAAATAATGATCTCCACTTGAGACTGGGGCTCCACTGAAGGCATAGAAAAACAACGTGAGCCCAAGAGAAGGAATATCTGGAGCTGCTGAACATCAGAGGAGGTTCTAGGGTAACTAGCATTGGATTTGCTTGTCTTCACACTGTGTATATGTGTGTGTGTGTGTGTGTGTGTGTTTTAGAAGGGGCAGAAAAGTAGGGGGAACAGGAGAGGGACATGCAGAAGAAATGACATCATCAAAAGTACTGAACATGAAACTGTTTGATGTGTTTATTTGGAAAAGGCATTGGGATGCAGAGACTCAGAGATGTGGCTGGAAATGTGGGTGGGGAAGAGAGTGAGTGAGCCAGCCTTGAACACCAAGCTAGTGATTGTCTGTAGACAGTGGGGCACAATTAACCATTTTTGAAATAAAGAAATCATCACAACAATATTTAACAAGATAATCTTAGATGGCCTGGAGGGAATGGAGACTGGTGAAAGAAAAGAGGAGAAAATCAGGAAGTTTTTTCTATAAGAAATAGACACAAAATGTGAACTGGTGGTGGCAGAGGGGGGAAAAAAAAAAAACAAAATAAGCCAAACTGAATGAACTATGGGCTTAGGGAACATGGGTTCTCTGCTCATCTCATGAAGCTGTATGGAGAAAATCTGTCCATGAAGCTACTTCTGACTCAGGGAACCCCTGCCACAGGCTGGGACTGATCTGGATAAACTTGGGTTACCAGGGATGCACCAGGAGGTGTAGATGGCGTGTCCTGCTGCAGCTTAGCCTCTTCTGGGTGAAAGGAGAGCGCGTGGGGTAGCAAGAGGGACTGATGTGTTCTCTGCACTTAGACATGTTAGACAAACAGTAGACTGTATTCTAGCCCACTGAGGAGGAGGAGCGGCTGGAAAGGCAGGGGAGAGGCAGGAAGAGGAGGGGAAGGAGGGAGGGAATGATGATGGTAGCTAACGTTGACTGAGTGCTTATTATGGGCCACACATTTTACTTTAAAGTTATATATACAAGTGCTTCACTCACCCATATGTGGCAGATATTGTTATTTTGCCCATTTTGAAGAAGGGAATATGGAGACACAGAAAACTAAGGCATTTGCTCAAGGTCAAAGTAATTTAAAAATAAGCAGTAAAGCAGGAATTTGGAGTTAGGCAGTCTAATTCCGGAGTCTGCCCTCTTAAGCCCAAGTGAAAACTCTACACAGAAACAGAAGCGTTCATCTCAGTCCATGCTGAAGGCCTGGTTTTACTGGTCCACAGTGACCTGGGTGTGGGAGTCTATGAAACTCCATCAGAACAAGGTCCTTTGAGATCCCAAGGGACCAATATTCCCACCAAGATTCTTCCAGCAGGTCCTTCAGGGGGTTGAGGAACAGCCCTAAACTCTACCCACTGGGGGAAGATCAGCTTTCATGGAAAACTGGGACCTAGTAAATCTTGAAATATCAGGAAGCAGAAATGACAGTTTCACTGGGGTCCCCACAAACAGTGGTAGCAGAAACAAACCTCTGGGTGACTTCTTTGTGGTCAGCAAGACTGGAAATGGAACTTAACATTAAGTTCCATTACATTACCTTAACATTAACTTAACCTTAACTTAAGGTTACAGGGTGCCTAACAAGTTTTAAAGTTGAGAATAATGATCTTTAGTATGAATCCACAGTCTTCCCTCTTCAGTCTCATGAATAAAACAACATGAGACATTTCATATTTTAAATGTAGGTATATTGGCACGACACAATGCCTGAATCAGCACCTACTCTCCCCACAAGTTCAAGATATCTTAACGTTTTATACAACTAATTTCTTATTATTTTATATCACAAATATAAAAGGGAGGAGATTGAGAATCAATCCTGAAGCAGCAACCTGAACTGAACTATACAACTAAATGCTTCATGATCCTGACTGGATTCTAGACCAGGAAGGGACATGGCTGTTTCTTTTGAAGGAAGTCTCTGTTACTTTGGCCTCAAACTGAAATGCAAAATGCCCTTAGTAACAGTGAAAAAAAATCTCTAAGAAAAGTATGATACTTCTTAAATTTTTTTTTGGCCAGGATATTAGTACACATGATCTTAAAAGTCAGTATATATGTTTTATATCCAAAAATGTTTATAAGTTTAAAAGTTTATGTTTAAAAACATCTTGAGAATCATACTCTCATTTACGGATGTGAGAGTTGGACTATAAAGAAAGCTGAGTGTCAAAGAATTTATGCTTTTGAACTGTGGTGTTGGAGAAGACTCTTGAGAGTCCTTTGGACTGCAAGGAGATCCAACCAGTCCATCCTAAAGGAGATCAGTCCTGAATGTTCATTGGAAGGACGGATGCTGAAGCTGAAACTCCAATATTTTGGCCACCTGATGGGAAGAACTAACTCATCGGAAAAGACCCTGTTGTTGGGAAAATTGAGGGCAGGAGGAGAAGGGGACGACAGAGGATGAGATGGCTGAAAATCATCACTGACTCGACGGACATGAGTTTGAGTAAGCTCCGGGAGATGGTGATGGACAGGGAAGCCTGGCATGCTGCAGCCCATGAGGTTGCAAAGACTCGGACACGACTGAGCAGCTGAACTGAACTGAACTGAAGATTCATGCCTCGCTCTTAACATATGTTCTAGAGTAAGCCTGATAAAGTTGTTGATTCATGGCTGTTTAAAGAGTATTTTAAAAAGGAGGATCAGTGTCTTAATTCAGCCACAGGTATATAAGTGCACTCTTCAAATTGATGTTAGAATCTGAAATATCAGCCATAATTATAATACATGACAAACAGAAGAAGAATAACCCCACATTGTTTGTATCAGGTCTCTTAACAATCAGTGAGATCAGGTGTATATTTTGCTTGATCACTGGGAAGGCTGATGTGGGTCACACCTGTTTATAGTACATTTTACTACCATGAATGAAAGCACTCAAAGTATATGCACCAAACCCTTAAAACAAAATCGGTGTGAGGTGGGCAGGGGGAACCATTATAAATTACATGCACAATGATTAAAAACTGTACAACCTCAGCTTATTCACAGTGGTTAATGAATCACATTCCAACTATGTCCACTCTTGGCAGAGCTTCCAAACATGAATGCCAGAAGACATAATTCTTTTTCAAAAAATTAACTCCACATTTAAAAGTCTGACAGTGTTGAGTCTTAAAATCTCTTGGCAATGGGTCTTAGCAATTAACTGAAAAAAATCTCAGCTGGATAAACCAAAACTATTTAGCTGTTTCAGCCACACATGTAACTGTTAGAGCCCAGTATACTGGAATTGCAGGCAGTATTCCTGATCGTGTATTTCTACCCCCACTCTCCCACAGGGGGACTGCAGTGCACACTCTCCTCCAGGTTCTGTGGGTCCCTGGGACCACCCCCTCCACAGTCTTGGGGCCACACTGGCTGCAGAGGGGCCTCACCTCCTCCAGGGAGCGGGACAAGAGCCCCACAGGAAAGCCCACTCCCTCAGCTCGCCCAGGCCAACAAAGCACTCCAGCCTCCTCTTCCTTCTTGGCAGATGCCAGGAAGTTCAAACTGACCAGGGGACTGTTTTAACTAAATTAAATATAGGTCTAAAGTCAGTAATCTTAGTCAAAGAAAATCTACTTGTTTTTATTAAGAAACAAACGTTTATTAAAGAAAACAAAGTCAAGGGAAGACAAAAACAATACACCAAGTTGAACCTTCTAAAATCCTCCTCCTAACAATTTGCTGCAGTCATGTTCTCACTCTGGTTAGAGGCTTTTTTCTATTATTATAACATTACTATGTATTCATATTTCACCTAACACTACATCATGGCTCAGTGGTAAAGGATCTACCTGCCAATGCAGGAGACCTGGATTCAATCCCTGGATCAGGAAGATGCCCTGGAGAAGAAACTGGCAACCCACTCCAGTATTTTTTTCCTGGGAAATCCCACGGATAAAGGAGCCTGGTGGGCTACAGTATGTGGTGTCGCAGAAGAGTCGGACACAACTTAGCAACTCAACAACAACATCACCATAAGAAGCTTTCCATTTAACTGTCTTTTTAACAGATAGCTGTTTAATATTGCAAATAAGTATTATATGCTTTACTTAACTGGTTCCTTGCCACTGAACTTGCCCATTTACTTTTTAAATCATTTATTCACAGAGTATCTACTATATTCAAATCACTGGATGAAATATAAGTACAAATATATGAATAAGCAGCTTCTCCAAGAATGCTCTTCAGAATTATTATACAAAGACACAAATATACAGATGCAACATACATGCATATGCATGTGTATACCCGCTCTATGTGGCTGAGCCATTTAATTCTTCTAAAATATGCTTCTAGGATTGAAATATTCTAATTTCCTTTCCGTGTAGTCCTTTCATTACTAATTTCTATTATTCCTGTCTACTAGATTTGCCTTAATGTGACTGATCAAGAAATCTTTAAAGTAGTCTCAAAATAAACTAATTCTAAGCATCAATAAGTATTTTATCTTAAGAACATCCCCAACCCAAAATTTTAACTACACTTGTGTTTTAGGCAAAATTGCTGTCTGATGTAGTACTGGGCGGAGCCCCCTGGGAAGGCAGTTGAGCATGAGGCTTTCTTTGGGTGTTGGGACTTGAGGAGAAAGAGACATCTGGAAACAGATGTCTTGAAACCACAGAGACATAGACATAAATTTTCCTTTCAGCCCTTAACTAGCTGTGTGATCTTCAGCATGTTAGTTGAAAAAAAAAAAAAAATCTTGGGAACTCCCTGACAGTCCAGTAGTTAGTTAGGACACAATGATTTCACTGCCAGGACCCAGGTTCAGTCTCTGGTTGGGGAACTAAGATTCCACAAGCTACACAGTACAGTAAAAAAAAGAAAAAAGAATGAAACAACAAAACTCATCATGCCTCAGTTTCTCTATTTGCAAAAAAAAGTCAATAGTAACAGCCTTGCAGGGGGGAATATGAGGATTCCAGAAAATCTACCTAAGGCCAAACCTATGCCTGGCATACAATGAATATGCTTACTTCTATAATGAGCATATATTTTGTTTTTAAAAAACAAGCATAACTATGTAGGAAAAAAATCTGAAGAGAAAAATGAATTTACTAGGTTTTATTGAAATGAATGGCAATTCATTACTCACTTCCAAGTGAAGTGTCTAACTCTTGAAAATTCAAGAAGCTAGAAACGTGGAATAGAGTGCTCTGATGCCAACCATGATCACCTTGTAACCCAGCTCCTAAAATGCAGTTAAATGCTAGTCACTCAGTCATGTCCGACTCTTTGAGACCCAAGGACTATAGCCTGCCAGGCTCCTCTGTCCGTGGGATTCTCCAGGCAAGAATACTGGGAGTGGATTGCCATTCCCTTCTCCAGAGGATCTTCCCGTCCCAGGGATCAAGCCCGGGTCTCCTGCATTGCAGGCAGATTCTTTACCATCTGAGCCACCAGGGAAGTTCTCAAAATACAGTTAAATCCCAGGCTTTTCCTCTTTTCTGTTCGTGAACACACATCAAAAACGCATGGGAAAGCCACACCCATTCTCCAATCGTGCTTCAGAACAATCTGCGCCCCTTTCTAGTTCTCACCTCAGCCCCTAAGCTGAGACCTAAAGCAACAGAGACGATCAGACTGCTGCTCTGTCAGTTGGTAGAGTTAACTGTTCATCTTCAGGGAAAGCAGATGCTTCTCCAGAGAGACGAGCCATGAGGAAGCCGTCCTGGCCCTGGAGCACCTTCCCTCACATTCTACACAGGAGCTCTGACACTCAGGGCCCCCTTCTGAATCTGGAGGGAATGTCCTGGCTAGTGAGGGATTCCCTAAAGAGTGCCTCCGTAAATTAATACACCTGCCATTACCAGAGCTACCTGAACAGTAAGTGCTCCCAGCACCCCCTGGAATTTGCATTTTTCCCCTTTGAGTCAAACTGGAATTAAAAACTTGCAACTTGTTAATTGCAATTTAATTTTATGAAAGTCTTTTCACACTGTTCATGGGCTTCTCAAGGCAAGAATACTGAAGTAGGTTGCCATTCCCTTCTCCACAAACTGTGGTGCTGGAGAAGACTCTTGAGAGTCCCTTGGACAGCAAGGAGATCAAACCAGTCAATCCTAAAGGAAATCAACCTTGAATATTCACTGGAAGGACTGATGCTGAAGCTGAAGGTCCAATACTTTGGCCACCTGATATGAAAAGCCGACTCATAGGAAATCTTTCCCTGATGCTGGGAAAGATTGAAGGCAGGAGAAGGAGGCAACAGAGGATGAGATGATTGGCTGGCATCACCGACTCAATGGACATGAGTTTGAGCAAACTTAGAGAGATTGTGAAGGCCAGGGCAGCCTGACCTGCTGCAGTTCATGGGATAGCAAAGAGTCCGACATGACTTAGTGACTGAACAACAACAAATTTTATGAAATCAACCATCTTTACTGTCAGAGTAACTGAGCCATCATTACAACAGATAATATTCCCAGGCATTAAAAAACAAAACAAAACTTAGGTTTTCTCCCTCCATGCTACTGCTGCTGCTAAGTCGCTTCAGTCGTGTCCGACTCTGTGCAACCCCACAGACGGCAGCCCACCAGGCTCCCCCGTCCCTGGGATTCTCCAGACAAGAACACTGGAGTGGGTTGCCATTTCCTTCTCCAATGCATGAAGGTGAAAAGTGAAAGTGAAGTCACTCAGTCGTGTCTGACTCTTAGCGACCCCATGGACTGCAGCCTGCCAGGCTCCTCCGTCCATGGGATTCTCCAGGCAAGAGTACTGGAGTGGGGTGCCATTGCCTTCTCCATTTCCTCCATGAGGGCTAGGTAACTTTAGACCCCTGAAGAGTCTCCGGGCTGGTCTGGGCTTTCATGCTGGGAGGAGGCAGCACACTGGGAGGAGTGCAGACTCTCTGGGTACAAAGGTAAAGACAGCCCAGAAAGCTGTGTGCTTGAGAGAAATTACCTACGAAACTAGCAGGTGGACAGGGTTTTGCTTAAAACCTGTATCATTTTCAGAGCTGTATGCACAGTGAATTTCAGAAAAACTCTAACCTCGGAAGAACCTGTATATAAGACTCTGTTCTTGTTTTCTGGTCATCTAAATCCAAGTTGTTTCCTTGGGCTAAGGACTGTAGGGTCACTGTTAATGTGAGTTCAGATACCAGTGTGCTAACAGCATATTGAAACCACAAAGAGCTTAATTTCAAAAGGTTACTCTGAAAACTGTCCTCTGCACTTGCCATTCCCCTACCCAGAAACCTGCCCATAGACATAGGTGTGGTGTGCCTTCGTTCAGTCCACTTGGGTCTCTGCTCAAATGCCCTCTTGTTGGAGAAGGCTTCTTGACCATCCCATCTGAACACAAACACACTCAGAACCAGACTTGACATCACCTTAGGATGACTTACTTTTCTTATTCCTTATTTTTCTTCCTCACTACCTCTCACATTGTAGATGCATTTGCTTGTTGTTTTCCACTTGTCCCTCCAACAATACAAGCGTCACGAAAAGAGGAACTCTGTCTTTTCACTGCTATATCCCACTTAGTCCTTCACAGAGTACTTGAACACGTGACCACTGTTCAATGCGTATTCGTCACATGAATGAATGAACTGTAGATATTTTAGCCAAATGCTACATACACATCTCCAGTTCTCTTCCCAGCAAGACATAAACTCAAACTAAGCTCCAAGATCCACACAAAATGCTAATACTTCCTCAGTTGTCTTTGTTGCGGCTTATGAAGCAAGTGTATCCACGTGAACAACCCTGAGTCTACAAAGGGCAAGTTTCTCTTCAGATCTCCCCAGGCTGTGACGCTCATGAACACACCACTTGCCTCCTCTCCACATCTCAAAATTTCCCCCACTTGCAGAAAGTGAGAGCTCTTTTCTTACCATATTGATCAGAAGAGCTAGTGAAGAGAAGGTAGTCAGAGGCACAGGTCTGGGATTCAATATCCAAATCTCCCAACCTCAGAATCAATCTCTTCCCCTTAGGTACTGTGAGAGTCCTTTCACAAGCAGTGTGATTGGGGTACGTCCCTGGATAATTCTTAGATGTCATGGTGCCACTGTCCTTATAGGTCACTATGTGCCCACAGCCATCACCTGGTAAAGAAAAAAAGGACACAAGAAGTAAGTGAAATGAATTCTTACTGAGAGCTGAGAAAGTTCATTATAATCTTCACCTTATGCATTTTATTTCTTCTATGGAGACAGAAAAGCTAAAAATAAAAATTGTTTTAATTATTACACAATATCTATTATTCCAGGTTATTTCATCTCTTATTTCTCAGCTTAATCTTCTGAACATTGTTGATCAAAATGTTTCATGTATTAGTATGGTAAGCCCTTTGCAAACACATAATTTAATCAAATTATTTTCCTAATTATCTATTCATCTACCCATCCACACTTGCACAGTGGGCCCTTGGCATTCACAGAACTGCCATTAGTGGTTTTGTCTATTAGCAAGCCAATGGTATGAAACAATTTGCAACTGAGGAAAAAAAAATACCACTCATTTCGGGGGTAATTGTCCTGATTAAATGGGATCAGGTATGCAAAAACGCTTCTGGAGAATCTGAGACTCATGCTGAGTGGACTATGTGTAAGAGCCTGTCATTCAACTGGGGATTAACAATCATCCCACATTCATATCTCAGTTAATTACAGCCACAGATTTGGAGACTTGGAGGCTTCCCAGGTGACTCAGCGGTAAAGAATTCGCCTGCTAATGCAGGAGATGCAGGTTCAACCTCGGGGTTGGGAAGATTCCCTGGAGCAGGAAACGGCAACCCAGTTCAGTATTCTTGCCTGGAGAATCCCTATGGATAGAGGAGCCTGGCGGGCTATAGTCCAAAGGATCGCAGAGCTGGACACAACTGAGCACACACAATAGACTCAGGACGTATCATGAATTTTGTGCTTGCCACCTGCCGGACATGGCGTTGTTGGAGACACATACAAGTAGCAATGGCTGTTCACCACTCAAAGTGAAATGGGAGACAGTCACATGCTCAGATAACTATAATTCTAGGCGCCCCTGCCATTGCAGGAGCTTAAACAAAGTGCCAAAGAGGGCAAGAGAGAATCTATTTCAGTGAATTCTCACTACTTCACTAAAATAAGGAATTCTCTTAAGGCTTTCTGAATAGGGAAGTTTAATCAACTGACCACCAAGTTGCTCCAGTAAATTAAAGCAACCAAATTATCTGACAGCATGTAAAACTGGGTGGGCTGCAAGATAAAGGAGCATACGTTGAATTCAAAGCACAAAATGCCTATGATTAGTACAGTTTCAGAGAAACAAAGCCAGAATTTTTGCCCTTAGCCAGAGGGAGAGAAAGCAGAAGTCTGTTGGAGAAGAACCTCTGTGGTGGTAACAGAAGGCAGACCAAAGCCTCCTATAGCAGAAGCCCTAGCTAGGTCATCATGGGAATCTGAAGCCCTAGGCAGCCTTCTTCCTTCTCCAGTCTAGCCCCTGCTACAGGATTCATCTGGGGTCTTCTTTTATCCCACCTCCTTCTTGCCCTGAGGCTTGCAGCCCAAACAGTGATGGTTGCCGTTTAGTAGCTCAGTCATGTCTGACTCTGCGACACCGTCGACTATAGCCCACCAGGCTCCTCTGTCCATGAGATTCTCCAGGCAAGAATACTGGAGTGGAGTGCCATTTCCTTCTCCAGGGGATCTTCCTGACACAGGGAAAGAACTCGGGTCTCCTGCATTGGCAGGCGGATTCTTTTACCACTGAGCCACCAGGGAAGCCCAAAATGGTATTGGAAGCCTCATTAAAATAAGGGTGGGAGAATCTGTGCCAAACCAGCAGTCAAGGTCGAGGGACAGCCCTGCCCAAGCGAAGAAGAACTCAAGAGCCTCTTGATGAAAGTGAAAGAGGAGAGTGAAAAAGTTGGTTTAAAGCTCAACATTCAGAAAACAAAGATCATGGCATCTGCTCCCATTACTTCATGGCAAATAGATGGGGAAACAATACAAACGGTGACAGACTTTATTTTTTGGAGCTCCAAAATCTGCAGATGGTGACTGCAGCCATGAAATTAACAGGAGCAAGCGACTGAACTGAACTGAACTCTCAAGATTCCAAGTTGGGAGGCTGGACTGGGGGAAAAGTGTAAGTGTTAGTTACTCAGTCGTGTCTGACTCTTTGCGACCCTATGGATTGAAACCCACCAGGCTCCTCTGTTCATGGGATTCTCCAGGCAAGAATACTGGAGTGGGTTGCCATTTCCTCCTCCAGGGGATCTTCCCTATCCAGGGATTTAACCCAGGTCTCCTGAATTGCAGGAAGATTTGTTATCATCTTAGCCACCAAGGAAGCCTTGGATTAGGGGAGAGTTGACCTAAAGAAGCAGGAAGTTAGTTCCAAGGGGAAATGAAGATAGACAGCTAAGATAAAACTACTCTGAAAACTAGAGGTCTGGGCAGAAGTTGTGGAATTTATATGACTATGTAATAGAGGCCCACAGAGGATTTTGAGAAGAGAGATAATGAAAGAGGTATTTGAAAAAGACTCGAGATAGGAACTAGAATGCAGGAGAACGTGCCTCCTAGAGCAGGAGAAGGGTTAGAAATATGGTAGCTGGGATGGAAAGGGAATGAAAAACAGGAGGAAATTCACAAGAAAAAAAATCAATGGACTTGGGTTTCAACCTATTATAACGGGAAAGACAGGAAGAGAAAAAAAAAACATTGAGATTTTGAGTCCAGAGATGATTGGAACACTGAGGCTGATAAGACAAAAAGAGAAGCCCAGAGGGCAAGCAGGTTTGGGGACAAAGGCTGTAAATTTGGTTCTTAATGCTTGAGGTGATAGCTGTAAAATATATTTCTGGATGCAGGTTCGATCCCTGCTTTGGGGAGATCTCCTGGAGAAGAGAATGGCAACCCACTCAAGTCTTCTTGCTGGGAAATCCCATGGACAGAGGAGCCTGGTGGGCTACTGTCCAAAGGGTTGTAAAGAATTGGACATGACTTAGCAACTAAACAAAAACATATTTCTGGAGCTCTCTGGCAGTAAGTACAAAATTGTTGAGAATTAAACGAAAATTATACTAGAGTAATGCATATGCTGCAGAAGCACATAGGGAACAAAGTTTTGATTTAAAACTTGAATTATTTATCTGCTCTTAAAGGCTTTAGTAAAAAAAAAAAATCTAATGCATAATTTCTCTTGGAAACCAGAAGACATGGCAATCACACCAGCAGGCATTCTAGCTGTCCTTTTAATAGAGATAGATGCCCTCACTCCCCACCAAGTCCTGGTCACTCATTTCTATGACTTGCCTCACCTCAGAAGGCACTGGTTTTGAGCACTCTGATAAAACAACTCTAAGGTAACTAGTGTTGTTGTTAGTTGCTCCATCCTGTCCTACTCTTTTGTGACCCTAGGGACTATCGCCCTCCAGGTTCCTCCGTCCAAGGAATTTCCCAGGCAAGAATACTGGAGTGGGCTGCCATTTCCTTCTCCAGGGGACCTTTCAAACCCAGGGATTGAACCTGAGTCCAGAAATATGGCTATCACCTCAAATGTAAGAACAAAACTTACAGCCTTTGTGCCCAAATCTTCTTGCCCTCCGGGTTTCCCTTTCTGTCATATCAGCCTCAGTCTTCCAATCATTTCTGGACTCAAAATCCCAATGTTGTTTTTTCTCTTCCTCCTGTCTTTCCCATTCTGATTAGTCAAAATTGGAGTCTTCTGATTTTTTTTTCTTGTAAACTACTTAGTGTACAATTCTGCATATAAATGTACATATAAATAACGCTCTCTAAGCCACCAAGATATCACTGGTCAAACATTTAAATGTCCCTTTTCTTAGTACTATGAAACTCTGCTTTTATAAGAGAAAAGAGAGAATTTCCTGGCAGTCTAATGGTTGGGGCTCTGTGCTTCCACTGCAGGAGGCTTGAGCTGGATCCCTGGTCAGGGAAATAAGATCACGCATGCTGCGTGGCATAGCCATAAAATAAATAAATAAGAAAAGAGAAAGTGAAAACTTCTCCTAGACAACATAGCTACATATAAAATGAGGATCAATGACAGGTGAGTCAGCCTGTACATGATTATTGTATTCTAAGTTTTAAGTGACAAGTCATGACAAAGGAAAATCCCAGGGGGTCACTTCTATTCAAGGCTGTAATTATGCTTCTTTTCAATGCCTTCTACTCTAAAGCCCAAGAGGAAACTCCTTTCACCCAGGGACACTGGCAGAATAGGAGCAAGTTTAAGTTTTCAACACTCCCATCATTACTTTACATAGGAGATCTGTGTTTTCTTGGGAGTTTTCCCTTTTCACAATGTAGCAGAATGAAACTAGGTCTCTATTCTCCCAAAAAACCTGAAAAGAACTGCTAAGTCCTAATTCCTTAGAAAAGCAAACAACTGTCATCAGAAGTTGCAATTTCACTCTTACCTATGGAAGACTATTTATGGAGTTTTCTGGGGCAAGCGCTAATATAATAAACGTATTTCATGGATATTGATGACATCAGGAATTTTCAACCGACCGTCTTTCCATAGTTTTGATTACTTCAAAGGACTAGGTAGAGTTAAGAGTACTATAGTATATAATTGGAAGTTGCTAAGAGAGTAGATCTTAGATGTTTTCACCACAAAAAGGAAACAGTAATTATGTGAGGTGACAGCAGTTGTTAATGAATGCTATGGTGTTAAATAACTTTGAAATATATAAACATATAAAACCAACAAAACCAACTCATTGTAGGCTTAAACTTGCACAATGTCATATGTCAATTATATCTCAATAAAGTTGAGGAAAAAAAAGAACTAGAAATATGTCAAAGAGGAACTAGGAAGTGCCTAGGGAGAGAAAATGCCTATGGTATTATATATTGAATAAAGCAGAGCATAAATAAAGCATATGGTATCATATATTGAATAAAGTAAATGAGAACAACAGATAAACACTATTCCCATGACCTCATCCTAACACTCTGTCACTTAACTCAGAACCCAGCTCTAATTAAGAATCACAAACAAGGAAGATGACAAGAGTTATTTAAAAGTCTACCAATTCATGTTCCATATATAATGTATTAACTTCAATATTGTGGTCATGATATTATACTACAGTTTTACAAGATACTATCACAGGGAAACTAGGTAAAGGTACACAACATCTCTTTGTATTATTTCTTACCACTGCATGTGGTCTGTGATCATCTCAGAATAAAAATTTCAATTAAAAATTGGAAAAAAAAAATAAACCAAACCTATCAGTCTGGTTAAATTTGACTGGCAGTGGGTGAAAACAAAGGTGCTTTTATTTCCTATTTTATACTTTTTTATACTATTTAGATTTTGTGATCCTGTATGTTCTTCTACTTATCTTTAATTAAAGAATTTATAGATGCTTGCCTTAAAAAAATCACTATGGAATGATAACCAGTAAAAGAGAGTTTTTGTTCTAAAATCTTTTTGTACTAAATCCACTAACCAAGTTCTCATATTTGTCTAAGGAGCATGGAGTGTTGAGTTTGAGAGGGTCATAATGTATGACCCAGTTCACAGATGAGAACACAAGATGTATATGGACTTGCCTTAAAGCTATTTAAGCAATGGTGGATGCCAGATGACAATTCCAAGATGATCTAATTCTAGAATTTTGAAAACACTTTTGTCTCACCTCTTTATTTTGTAACATAAGTGTATTTGTGTTTAATTTTGGAAAACTAGCTGCACTGCTATCTTATCAGAGCTCTCTTTAGAGTCTTTCACAACATCTGTCTATTAAAATGAACAACTTGCTGATAAGATTATCTGGCAATGGTAACAAATAGATGGAACAAACAGATGGGTAGAAGGTGGAGGAAGAACTTCAAAATGAAAGGATCAGGCAGGGCACCATCTAAACTCACTGATGGATCTCAGCATGACTACATGAGACCATGAGATGTTACAAGTCTCCTGACAGGACAAAAGGTGCTCTACACACCTTCACCTATGAGTGTACTCTCACCAAAAAGCAAAACATGCGAATCAATAACTGAATCTCATCAAGCCTTTACATCTAATTTCAGTCTACAGGAAACACAGACAGTAGAAACACAAATGTACTGACACCATAAGGAAGTCATTAGCTGAATCCAGGCTGCAATATTCTAGGCGCAATTGACCCAGTTTCTTCAACAGTGAATTTTACAAAGAAATGTTTTAAAAAGTGTTTTAGATTAAAGGAAACTTAAGCACCACAACAACCATGTGAATCTTATTTGGACCATAATTTAAAAAATCCAATCTTGCCAAACCATTTTTAAAAGATAACTGGGGGTGATCTATAGACTCAATGCAATTCCTATCAAATTACCAATGGCATTTTTCACAGAACTGGAACAAAAAAATTTTTTTTTGTTTAATTTATATGGAAACACAAAAGACTCCAAATAGCCAAAATGATCTTGAGAAAGAAGAAGAGAGCTGGAAGAATCACAGTCTGACTTGACTATACTACAAAGCTATAGTAATCAGAACAGTAAGGTGCTGGCACAAAAACAGACACATGGATTAATGGGACAGGAGAGAAAGCCCAGAAACAAACCCACACACTATGGTCAGATAATCTCTGATGAAATAGGCATGAATATACAATGGAGAAAAGACAGTCTCTTCAATAAGTCGTTCTGGGAAAACTGGGCAGCAACACGTGAAACTATGAACTTAGAACACTGTCTAACACCATACACAAAAATAAACTCAAAATGGATTAAAGATCTAAATGTAAGACCACTCCTAGAGGAAAACACAGGCAGAACATTCTTTGACATAAATCACAGCAATATTTCTTTTCATCCATCTTCTAGTGTAATGGAAACAAAAGCAAAAATAAAGGGTACTTAATTAAACTTAAAAGCTTTTGTACAGCAAAGGAGACCATCAACAAAATGAAAAAAAAACAACCTACGGAATGGGAGAAAATATTTGCAAATAATGCAACCCACAGAGGTTTAATTTCCAAAATAAAAAATAGCTTATATAGCTCAATATAAAGAAACAGTGACCCAATCAAAAAATGGGCAGAAGACCTAAATAGACATTGCTCCAAAGAAGACATATGGATATCCAACAAGCACATGAAAAGATGCTCAACATCACTAATTCCTAGAGAAATGCAAATCAAAACTACAATGAGGTACCACTTAGACTGTTTAGAACGGCCATCATTAAAAAGTCCACAAATAATAAATGCTGGAGAGAGTGTGGAGAAAAGGGAACCCTTCTACACTGTTGGTGGAAATGTAAATTGGTACAGCCACTATGGAGAAGAGTATAGAGGTTCCTTAAAAAAACAAAGTTACCACATGATCCAGTAATCCCAGTCCTGGGCATATTAACCTGAAAAGATAAAAATGCTAAATTAAAAAGATAAATGCATCCCAATGTTCATAGCAGCACTATTTACAATAACCAAGACATGGAAGCAACCTAAATCCCCACTAACAGATGAATGGATAAAGATATGGTATGTGTATGTGTGTACACATGTTGTTTGTATATATATATGAATATCTCTAGTTATAAAAAAATAAGGAAATAATGCCCTTTGCAACAACATGGATGGACCTAGATATTATCATACTAAGTGAAGTAAGTCAAAGACAAATACCATATGATATCACTTATATGTGGAAACAAATGATACAAATAAACTTATTTATGAAACAAGTAAACTCACAAACATAGAAAACAAGCCTATGGTTACCAAAGGGGAAGGGGTGTTGTGGGATTAAATTAGGGATTTGAGATTAACAGATACATACTACTATATATAAAATAACAAGGACCTACTGTATAGCATAGGGAACTATATTCCCTATTACAATATTGTATTGTAATAAACTACAATGGAAAAGAATCTGAAAAAGTATATATGTAGCTGATTTACAATATTTCAGGTGTTCAGCAAAGGGTGGTTCGATTCCTGGGTCGGGAAGATCTGCTGGAGAGGGGATAGGCTACCCACTCCAGTATTCTGGAGCTTCCCTAGTGGCCCGGATGGTAAAGAATCCACCTGCAATGCCTGGGTTCGATCCCTGGGTTGGGAAGATCCCCTGCAGAAGGGAATGGCTACCTCCTCCAGTATTCCGGCCTGGAGAATTTCATGGACTGCAGAGCCCATGGGGTCGCAGAGGACGCACTTGGCTCTGAAAGGCTGAGCAACTTTCACTTTCACCTCCCAAGTCTTCCTTAAGAGAGTCAAGAGTCGTTCCTCACCACCTGCTCCTAATCTTTGACTGGGATGAGAAGAGGACTGACTGTGAAATCTTTCTTTTCATCCTGATCCCAGAGAGCTGCTCTAGAAACTGAAACTCGGCCTTAGACGTTAGGGGCCTGGGTTCTAATCCCGACTCTCACATGTAACATGTCCTTGAGTGAGCCATTGCATTTTGTTGTACGCCTGAAACACTGTAAATCAACTGTAAGCTTAAAAAGTTGGACTTGCAAATGCAATGTATTTCTATTAATAAATGTGTGCTTTTGTGGTCAGTCGTTGCCTCAGCTGTGTTCAATTCTTTGCAACTCTATGGACTGTAGCCTGCCAGGCTCCTCTACCCATGGGATTTTCCAGGCAAGAATCCTGGAGGGGGTTGCCATTCCCTCCTCCAGGGGATCCTCCCAACCCAGGGATCGAACCTGCATCTCCTACCTTGCAGGCGGATTCTTTACCACTGACTTACAGGGGAAGCCCATTAATAAATGTTGTTGTTGTTCAGTTGCTCAAGTGTGTCCAGCTCTTTGTGACCCCATGGGCTGCAGCACTCCAGGCTTTCCTGTCCTTCACTATCTCCCGGAGTTTGCTCAGACTTGTGTCCATTGAGTCAATGATGGCATCCAAACATCTCATCCTTCTTAATAAATACTGATGCTAATTTTAAAAAAGATACTGGGATATTAAACACTATCAGGGGAGTACTATTCACTTTTTTGGGTGTGATAATGGCATTGAAGTTATGTGAGAAAATGCCTTTTTTTTAAGGGATGCCTACTGACACATATAAAGGCTGAAAAGACATGATGACATGAAGTATGGGATTTGCCATAAAGAACTTCAGCAAAAAGGGGAGGGAGGAGAGGAAAATAAGTGAAAACAATGGGGGAAATATTGATGGTTACTATATAGCTGATGAACTATGGATGGAGGTTCGTGACATTGTACAGGAGACAGGGATCAAGACCATCCCCATGGAAAAGAAATGCAAAAAGGCAAAATGGTTGTCTGAGGAGGCCTTACAAATAGCTGTAAAATGAAGAGAAGCAAAAAGCAAAGGAGAAAAGGAAAGATATTCCCATTTGAATGCAGAGTTCCAAAGAATAGCCAGGAGAGATAAGAAAGCCTTCCTCAGCGATCAATGCAAAGAAATAGAGGAAAACAATAGAATGGGAAAGACTAGAGATCTCTTCAAGAAAATTAGAGATACCAAGGGAACATTTCATGCAAAAATGTGCTCAATAAAGGAGAGAAATGGTATGGACCTAACAGAAGCAGAAGATATTAAGAAGAGGTGGCAAGAATACACAGAAGAACTATACAAAAAAGATCTTCATGACCCAGACAATCACAATGGTGTGATCACTCACCTAGAGCCAGACATCCTGGAATATGAAGTCAAGTGCACCTTAGAAAGCATCACTACGAACAAAGCTAGTGGATGTGATGGAATTCCAGTTGAGCTATTTCAAATCCTAAAAGATGATGCTGTGAAAGTGCTGCACTCAATATGCCAACAAATTTGGAAAACTCAGCAGTGGCCACAGGACTGGAAAAGGTTCATTTTCATTCCAATCCCTAAGAAAGGCAATGCCAAAGAATGCTCAAACTACCGCACAATTGCACTCATCTCACATGCTAGTAAAGTAATGCTCAAAATTCCCCAAGTCAGGCTTCAGCAATACATGAACCGAGAACTTCCAGATGTTCAAGCTGGTTTTAGAAAAGGCAGAGGAACCACACATCAAATTGCCAACATCTGCTGGATCATCGAAAAAGCAAAAGAGTTCCAGAAAAACATCTATTTCTGCTTTATTGACTACGCCAAAGCCTTCGACTGCGTGGATCACAATAAACTGTGGAAAATTCTGAAAGAGATGGGAATACCAAACCACCTGACCTGCCTCTTGAGAAACCTGTATGCAGGTCAGGAAACAACAGTTAGAACTGGACATGGAACAACAGACTGGTTCCAAATAGGAAAAGGAGTATGTCAAGACTGTATATTGTCACCCTGCTTATTTAACTTATACGCAGAGTACATCATGAGAAACGCTGGGCTGGAAGGAGCACAAGCTTGAATCAAGATTGCCGGGAGAAATACCAATAATCTCAGATATGCAGATGACACCACCTTTATGGCAGAAAGTGAAGAGGAACTAAAAAGCCTCTTGATGAAAGTGAAAGAGGAGAGTGAAAAAGTTGGCTTAAAGCTCAACATTCAGAAAACGAAGATCATGGCATCTGGTCCCATCACCTCATGGGAAATAGATGGGGAGACAGTGGAAACAGTGTCAGACTTCATTTTTTTGGGCTCCAAAATCACTGCAGATGGTGACTGCAGCCATGAAATTAAAAGACGCTTACTCCTTGGAAGGAAATTTATGACCAACCTAGATAGCATATTAAAAAGCAGAGACATGACTTTGCCAACAAAGGTCCGTCTGGTCAAGGCTACGGTTTTTCCAGTGGTCATGTATGGATGTGAGAGTTGGACTATGAAGAAAGCTGAGTGCCGAAAAATTGATGCTTTTGAAATGTGGTGTTGGACAAGACTCTTGAGGAGTCCCTTGGACTGCAAGGAGATCCAACCAGTCCATCCTGAAGGAGATAAGTCCTGGGTGTTCATTGGAAGCACTGATGCTGAAGCTGAAACTCCAATACTTTGGCCACCTCATGCGAAGAGTTGACTCATTGGAAAAGACCCTGATTCTGGGAGGGATTGGGGGCAGGAGGAGAAGGGGATGACAGAGGATGAGATGGCTGGATGGCATCACCGACTCGATGGGCATGAGTTTCAGTGGACTCCAGGAGTTGGTGATGGACAGGGAGGCCTGGCGTGCTGCGATTCATGGGGTCACAAACAGTCGGACACGACTGAGCGACTGAACTGAATTGAACTGATAGCTGGGTGATGAGGTATTCATAGGTGTTTTTGTTTTTAATTAAAATGAAGAGAAATAAAGGTCAATCCTGAAGCAGAAAACAATACAATCAGCTTTAGGATGAAGCTACACATGGTGTTAGGGGGACTCCAGGACAGTGAGCTGTGGTGATGCATTGGTGGGAGGGGACAGGGACACTGACCTGCCACCTACCCACCATCAAGGGGCGAACAGGGCAAGAAGGGGGAAGGAGGAAGTTTGGCGACAGGGAATTTGTCTACTCTTCAAAGTTCTACCACACCAGGTTTATCTTCTTCTTCCTTTGAACTGTAATTTAATTGCCAAAGCACATGATGACTAAACTTTGTATCATTTCCTCCTCTCTTTAGGCTGAAAACTTCTCCCTGCTGAAGAATATGTGAAGGGTTCATGAGGGGCCTAAATCCCAGGGTTCGCCTGGGGCCATCAACCCTCTACCTTCTCAAAACAACTCACAGAAATAAAACTGGATGTCTGAAGCTTAGATTTTGGAGAAAGCTGCAAGTACTCATCAATGCTTTATAAATCCCCAAGCAATCTTGACCCCAACATTAAACATTTTAACTCTAAGCATTTGGAAACAATATAAATAAGAAGAGTCAAACTATGATGTCTTTGAGCAAATTGATATTAAGGAAAAGTTAAGACCATGTTTTAGAAAACTAATTTTAAAACAATATTGACCACATACGTAAGTATGAAGGAAAAAAAAGGTTTAAAGTGTTTATTTTTATGGTGTGGGATTAGAATTGATTTCCATTATCTTCTAAACTATGAGTACATTATATATAAACCAGAAAAATAGCATAATTAAAACTACCAAATCTACCTAATGTTCTTTGCAAAATTAAAGGCTGTGTTCAGCATTAGTCTTAAGGTATAAGTCTATGTAAACCAACATACCTAAACTGGCATTAAAAACTTACTCAACAAACAGCTCAGAACTTAGTATACTGTAGTTCCCACTTGAAGGAGCTCACAGTCAGAGGGGGTGAGGGGTGAGTTAACAATAATTCCTGAGTGTCAAATGACAGATCCAACGGACCCAATATCTGCTCTCCTAATGCCTGAAATGAACGGATACGCCTCTTTCAGACTTTAACATCAGCTGCTTAGGAAGTATGGCTATACAAGGTATTTTCTAAATAAGCTTAAGACAAATCCCAGATGCTTGTCTACACGAGTCCACCATTTATTTAGTCTACTGTAATTCCAGCCACTAAGAAAGGAAAACAATAACTTCCTTAAAAGACTATTTCCCTTTGATAAGAAGTCACGTTCCACTAACAGCAAAGTGAAGTTAAGACATATCTGATATGGACTAAGTTCTGCAATACTACAAAGAATGATTCAGGCTTTAAAAACTTTTTTTTTAAAACTGAATTGCACTTGTTGGAAAATTATCTAGATGAAGTTAAACAACTAGTACAAAAATACCTTTAAGATTAATTACTAACTCGACCACAGAACAAGACAGCAGTCTTCAAACTTGTTTTATTATGACCCATAGTTAGAATAAAGATTTTTTTCATCACAACCTAAGCAAGCGCACATGTATACATCTGCATAAATAATAAAAGCCTAATGTTATAGTTCTTTTTATTATATGTAATGAACTGTGATATTTCCTACTCTATTCCATTTCTTCCTTTTTTTAAATTAAAAGCATACTGGTTGTGCCAAGTGAACTAAATGTACCGCCTACAAATGGGTCCCAAGTTGCCATTTGGGAAAGAATGCTCTAAAATATCACAAGTAAAACCATTTCTAGGAACATGATTTCATTACAGTTGTATCTTTGCTCTTTGTAATATTCAAGTTACAACAGGTCTCAATGCATACACCATCACCCCTGTGTGGGTGTGAGAAAATTTCTTCCTATGTCTGAGACCAAGTGAGCTCTTGATGACTACAATCTTTTCAACCACAAAAAGGAGTTTGCAATTATTACAGAGCTCTTTGTCTGATGGTAAGGCCAACAGCTTTCCCAAGCTATTACTAATTTCACTGTCAGCCATCCTCTCTTGTAAACTTTGTTACCCTCCAATTGTGCTCAACTTTTTTACTTTATGTGTTGCCTGGAAAAGAATGGAAGAGCAAGAGGAGGAGAGTTTTTTTTATTCTTTGTGAGAATAAATAGAGTAAACAGAAGTTATGATGGTAAAACTTCAATTATTCTAAATCTTTAGTTTTCCTGAAAAAATAATGGATGAGAGTCATGGCTATAGACTAGAAACACATGACTAATTCTGCAAAACAGTTCTGCAAACTAGAATCTCCTTAAACTTTATTCTCACTATGTATAAAACAGGTACTAAAGGTATAACTATTAATTTAATGAAGATGACACTTTTGTCTCAGCAGATGAAAGTAAAAAAAAGGAGGGGAACAGAAGGGACTTGTCAAAAGTCTCTCCATGTGAACTCTCAACACAATGTTTCCTAACAGCTAAAGAAAAAAACCACTTAAAACAAATCAATATGAATGCATGAAAATTAAATCATTTCAAGAGGTCCTATCCAAGAGTCCCTACATAATGGGAGATTATATCCATCAGTGTGCAGACATCAATAATTTTAATAGTAGCACATTAAAAAGCATCATTTATGCCCAGTGGATATAAAAATCTCAAAACCTAGTTTAATGCTATTCTTTAATGTGGTATAAGTTAAAATCAGTGACAACTCCATAGTTCTTTGGTCGTCCTCCAGTCTTGTGACTCCTACAAAAAGGAAAAAAGATCACTGTAAGGGTTGTGGATGTGAGGGGAAGACACATATTCTTTTTCTAATTTCATAAACTATTTCCATATATTTGGGAAGTAGCAGAGCACAATGCACTGGGTTCCTCTGTCCTTGGAAGCTGTGAGGCTTTGAGTGAGTCCCTTTATCTCGCCAAGCGTCAATTCACCATCTGCAACACAGAGACAGTGACAGTGCCCAACTCAGGGGCAACATGAGCATCAGATGATCCAATGCTAGTAAAGCACTGAGCATAGAGGCAAGCATATGGCGAGAATTCAATATGTTATAATTACTATATTTTTCTTTTAAAATACTATACACAAAGTGTCAAGAATATTGTTTTGAATTAGCTGGCTTCTTCCAAACTGGAACACTCATTGGCTCTATGATTCTAAGAAGTTTGTATCAATCTTCCTTCAAAATGACCAACCCAAACTAAGCATGGTAAAGATGAATAAGGCTGTGTGTGTTAAGTGCTTGAAATTACTGGAAAGTCTAACTGGAATGCATTCCTCAAGATGTATCTAGGGCCACTAGCTGCTAGCTCAGCATCTGTCAGAGTAGGCACTGTGGATCCCCTGGTCCTAGGTTTACAGAGGTCACACCCATGTCACCAAAATAGAGTTACAAGGCAAATAAGCTCCCAGAATCCTTTTCTTCACCTCAGGACATCTCAAAGCCCTTGCTCTAACAGAGGACGCAGGCTATAATACTCCCAAGGAAGGAGTATTACGATCCTCCTTGCTCATTGGGCGTCTCCTGGGAGTGGTGTTCTGTGGGACCCATGGGCCAACTCCTAGGCACACAGAGATCCCAAAACAGTGCTTCTGGGATCAAAGATCAGTTGTGGAGAGATGGATCTGAGACTTTAGAGGTCTAAAACCAGACGCTGAAATTGTAATACCTGACTGATATTCTAAAGTCAGACTTCCCAAAGTTGTTATTAAGTTACAAGTGCTTAAGTTACAAGAGAAATTGGTAACAAATTAGATACATTGTATGAAAGAAGTGTCTCAGTTTCACAGATGCAAATATAAAAAATAAAACAAAACCCTTGTTTGTAAAGCAAAATAAACCTAAGATGACTGCTTTATAACTGTTGAATAGATGCTCAGGATAAGGAAGTCAGAGAAAAGTGGCTGCTGACCTTTACTAATAATGTCAGGATGTTGATGTCATGTCCATGCTGCAGTTGCTCAAGCTGAGGATAAAAGAGCTATCCTTCCCACCTCAACGTGCTATATTTTCTAAACTTGGTTCCATGTTAAATATGCATACTACTGATATTCACATAAAGTGGAACTAGATATTGACTTTTTACTCAATGTCCCAAAATTCCAATATTACCAAGTACAAAGTTCGCCTGAGTTTTAGAAGTTAAAACTGTGGATAAACAAGGTCCTGCTGTATAGCACAGGGAACTATATTCAATATCCTGTGATAAACCATAATGGAAAAGAATATGAAAAAGAGTGTGTGTATGTGTGTTTGTATACATAACTGAATCACTTTGCTCTACAGCAGAATTAACACAAAATTGTAAATCAACTAAACTTCAATAAATTTTTTTAAAATGTAAAATGATAAATGTTTCTCTCTTGCTCCCTCATACACACAGGTATTTTCACTTTGACAGATTTTTAAAAAATTATTAAGAACCAAAAAGTTACTAGAACAGGGGAAAAAAATCATAAAATTAATTGTGAAAAGGCTCTTACTAACAGGTAGCATTTATCAAACATCTACTGTAAAAAGTGACATACTGAGTGTTCTAAGGAACTTTATATTAATTTTATTTAATTTTCAGGGTCATCATATTTGGTTAATATGTTATTAATTCCCTTTTTAAAAATTATAAAACATTTCATACATACAGGCATACATACAAATAGCTGTGTATAAATAGTAAAATCTCAAACATCCAAGTACATACCCCGTATCTTTTAAGACAGGACAATTCCAACGCAACCCAAGAAAGCAAACAGCATCCTTTCTTCATCACATGTCCTTCCTATCATCCCTGGTTCTATGTGTGAAGAAGCAGAGGCTCTGAGAAGCTGAGTTGTCAGCCCCATGGAGGAGCTGGCATGTGAACCTCACCTGTCTGATTCCGAAGACCATGAAGCTCAAGCACTTAGGCTGCAATTGCTGAAGTTATACATTTCGGGGGTGAGGAAACAGAGATTTAAGACACTGCCCAGGATCACACTGCCACTGCTAAGCAGCCCAACTGACATTAAAACCCACATTACAATTATTTATTTATAGTCCTTCTCTTTTAGTCTCGAAATTAACATGAGGAAGAGAGCCATATTTAAGTCAGGGTTTCTCATAAAACTTATGAGAAATTTCACCACTCTCTCTTTTAAATTATTTAAGTTAAGTGCTTTTTACTAGACTATTAAAGGAATAGCCTGAGAGGTGATTATTTCCCTTTCAGCAAAGGTTGTTCTATTTGATTGCATCAGTGTAGCTCCCAAAAGCTGCTCTGTAATAGGAAGGTTTCAGTAGAATAAAAGTGCTGCTTCTCAAACTTCAGTGGGCACAGCAACCACCTGAAAATCTTACTAATACGCAGGGCCTGAAATTTCTACATGTCCAAAAATCTCTTGACAATGACTATTCTGCTGGTACTTTTAAGATGTACTCTGAGTAGCAAGAGACTTGGGAAGGAAAAGTGTTAGTTGCTCAGTCGTGTCTGACGTGTTGCAACCCCATGAACTGTAGCACACCAGGTTTCTCTGTCTATGGAATTCTCCAGGTAAGAATACTGGAGTGGGTTGCCATTCCCTTCTCCAGTGGGTCTTCCCAACCCAGGGATTGAACCTGGGTCTCCTGAATTGCAGGCAGATTCTTTACCATCTGAGCCACCAGGAAAGCCTAAGAGACTTAAACGGCCTTCATTATTAATAGGGATCTTGCAGTGAATTTTTTTAAAAATGAAAAATATTTAACATGTAAGTTCTGTATGGTTTTACTTTAATATCAATTTCTAAAATTGGAACACATCTATTTCTGACACAATTTTACTCTAGATTTCATTTATACACCTAGGACAGAAAATAATAAATTTCAGGATCTATACTTAAGCCAGAATGATATTTCTGACACATGGACAAGAGTGTCAATTTAGGAATTATTTGAACATACAATGGAAAATATATGAAGAAATAGGATGAGAAAGTTTGTGGGAACACACATGTATGCACCACATATAAGAAAAAAGCAATCAATGTTTACCCACCAAAGAACAGCAAATTTCAGTTGGAAAAGAGATGGCATTTTATCAGACATCTAATGAGGTATGAAACATAAGATTTATGACAAAAAAATAAACCTTATAAAATTCATGTCACATTGCATGGTCCTAAAAATTGTATAGTCATTGCACATTCTGTATTCTGAACTGCTGAATCTATCACAGTAGATAAAAGCACATGGTTAGCTACTAATTGGAAGTTTTTGGTGGTTCAGATGGCAAAGAATCTGCGTGCAATGCAGCAGACCTGGCTTTGATCCCTGGGTGGGGAAGATCCTCTGGAGAAGGGAATGGCAACTCACTCCAGTATTCTTGCCTGGAAAATTCCATGGACAGAGGAGCCTAGTGGGCTACAGTTCATGGGGTTGCAGAGTTGGACACAACAGAGTGACTGATACTTTTCACTTAAAGGTCTTAATATTTCTGTAGCAAATGTAATCACCTCTAAGAGAAAGCCAAAGGCTATTAATTTAAAACTTTATTGCATAAATAACCCCCTGAAACTGTGTTCCTCCAAGGCTTCTTTTCTTGAACTTGATCCCATCTGAAAGAACATCTCTTGAAGATGAGTCAGGAGACCATCCTAAGGCACTTAGAATTGTAGGACATGTTCCCTGAGTCCACTTTTAGGCACAGAAAGTGAATGTGCCTATGGTAAATGATCCAGTCTCTCTGAATCTCAGTTCCTTCAATACCTCTCAAAATTGTCAAGACTAAATTAAGTTAGAGGCAAAAAAAAAAAAAAAAAAAAAAATTGATTAAAAAAATACAAAGGTAAGGTTTTAAAATATTATTTACATTAAAAAAATCTGATTGGGTAACAATGACCAACAGACGCTTAAACCACTGGCTGAAATGTTGATGGGAAGAATCCTGTGAGTGAGCAAGAAATTACTATCCTGCAGACTACTTCCAGGTCATATGGGAAAAGGCAACTTTATAATGGAGGGATCAAGTTATAATTTCCAGAAGTCACTGATCATTCTTGGCATCATTCAAGCATGGGGCAATAACAGTAATAATAAATGCATCTTGTTGTGATACAATTAGCAGTACACGGCATTTTGATGTACCTTTATCAAAACATTCAGCCTGAGTCTAATCACAGTTGTAGGTCTAATTCAGCTTTATACTTTAGGCGCTGGTGCAAGTATAAGACACACCACTCAGAAGCAGTAAGTCAACTTAAAATGTGAGCCGTGTCACCAGATAACTGAATCTGACTTTCTTTCAGGAAAATAAAATGTATGCGGGTGGGGATCAGCTGTAGACTAAAAGTGACTTAACAGATGTAATAACTAACTGCAAAGTGTGAACCTTGTTTGGATCCTTGTTTAAACAAACCAATAGCCCAAAGACATGTCTAGGTTAACAGGGGAAATATGACTTGAGTATTAGATGATATTAAGATATTAACATTAGTATTTTTAGGTGTGCTCAAGCCATTGTGGCCATGTCAGAAAATGTTAATAAATGCAAATGAAATCTTTAGGGGAGAAATGCTATGAAGTCTTTAATATACTTTAAATACCTCAGGGGAAAAGCAGTGTGTCTGTTAAGATCTTAATAATATAGCACAGTAACTGTAGCAAAGAGGATGAAAAAGGAAAACAAGAAAGATGGGTTAGGTGGAAGAAAGAGGAATTTCCTACCCAAAAGGCAAGAGGGTCTCAAAGATTTTTCGACCCTTCTGAGCTAGCACTGACAGAAGGTACAGGGCCATTTCTTTGCTGAGTTGAGTTACCTTCTATTCTAGACTCTTGGCAAAGCAGTGGCTTTCCAGCGACAAGTGGAAAAAAAGGCAAATCGTGGTCCATGTAATTCTCACAGTAAGCAGCCTCCATTCTAAACTCAAGAGCAGGAGCAATCCAATAAACAGATCTCACGTTCCAGTGGGCCCATGAGCTATTATGTCTCATGAGCTATTATGTCTCAACAGTTTCCTCCTTGGGACTGAAATAAACCACATTTCAATCCGAAGTGAACCTGCTTTTATGAAAAGCAATAAGAAAGCTGCATTAAACCTACTCAGCCACTTACAATTTAAGTGAGACCCACAGAAATGTCTACCATTTTCCCCGTAGGAAATTTTATATACTGGCACTCGAAACTGAACTGGACTTCATAACTCATAACCTTTAATATTCACTGGTCTTGATGTTCCTCAGAAAGAAAAATGAAATAGTTGTTTTTTCCTTTTCCTTTCCTCAAGAATAGAGTGCTCCATAAAAATCATTTATACACAACCTCTAGGTATATTCATGAAACACTCTCAGTTATGAAATGGAGCCATATAAAATTAAAATGACCATATACAAGCGTATACAAGACAAAGACATTTCTGCAAATATGGGGAATTACGTCTTCCCTGGAGATAGTCCATGAAAACTAGATAAATAGATTAAACAGAAGTGGCATTACACAGTCAAGGCATAGAGGACTCTACGGCTTGACACAGTGCTCATGTCACAAATACCTAAACTAACTGTCCCCAAATGATCTTCAAGGCAAAGCAGGCCCTGCTGCCCTCAAGGTATAAGCACCTGCAGACCTTAGGGGACCACTGGCTCACCTGGCCTAAACCGGTATACCACCTGCTCCCCTGTTCTCAAGACGGCCAGCGCCTAACACGGCAGCTTTGGAGTGTTGTTTGGAAAGGAGTCTCAGATTCCCAGCCCTTTTCAGGGTTGAATTTAGTTATTTTCTGGAACACATGTATGGTATCTCTAAGGACATCACAATAGTCATGTGTGCAATTTCCTCTAAAAACACTTAAGTGACTATTACCCTTCACCTCCTTCTCTCAGACCTCAGCCACAGCGTTCATGCCCTGACTCAGGAAACAGTTATCTGGAAACAGTTATCAGCCAGACACTGAACTTGGTGCTGGTGGTGAATTAAAAGGCTCTGTTTCATTCCTGCCTTCATGAATCTTAGACTTTCCTCCTCTTTTTCTCCCATTCCCTCCCTCCCCACCACCGCCATCCCACAACTAGGACTCAGTTTGAATTTATTTCCACATTGGGTTAAAAATCACCATGTGGCTTTTTCTCCTCATCAATTAAGTCTCTTCCATTCTTGAACTCCCTAAGGCGAAAAACTATTTTTAAAAATTTTATATACAGAGAATGAACATCTGGAAGATGATATCAATGTGACTCTTCAGTTACAGAAAGGCAAAATTACTCCTTAGTCTATCTTACTCCAGACCTGAAAGTCTGGCAATAGTTTTCCTTTCATCTTCAATGCCTTTGAATACACCAGAAGTTCAGTTCAGTTCAGTCCAGACACTCAGTCATGTCCGACTCTTTGCAACCTCATGGACTGCAGCACGCTAGGCTTCCCTGTCCGTCACCAGCTCCCGGAGCTTACTCAAACTCGAGTCCATCAGATTAATGATGTCATCCAACCATCTCTTCCTCTAGTCATCCCCTTCTCCTCCTGCCTTCAATCTTTCCCAGTATCAGGATCTTTTCCAATGAGTCAGTTCTTCTCATTGGGTGGCCAAAGGATTGGAGTTTCAGCTTCAGTGTCAGTCCTTCCAATGAATATTCAGGACTGATTTCCTTTAGGATGGACTGGGTGGATCTCCTTGCAGTCCAAGGGACTCTCAAGAGTCTTCTCCAACACCACAGTTCAAAAGCATCTATTCTTCAGCATTCAGCTTTCTTTATACTCCAACTCTCACATCCATACATGACTACTGGAAAAACCAGAGCTTTGACTAGCTGGACCTTTGCTGGCAAAGTAATGTCTCTGCTTTATAATATGCTGTCTAGGCTGGTCATAGCTTTTCTTCCAAGGAGCAAGTGTCTTTTAATGTCATGGCTGCAGTCACCATCTGCACTGATTTTGGAGCCCCAATAAATAAAGTCTGTCACTTTATTATAAAGTCCATTGTTTCCCCATCTATTTGCCATGAAGTGATGGGACTGGATGCCATGATCTTAGTTTTCTGAATGTTGAGTTTTAACCCAACTTTTTCACTCTCCTCTTTCACTTTCATCAAGAGGCTCTTTAGTTCTTCTTCCCTTTCTGCCATAAGGGTGGTGTCATCTGCATATCTGAGGTTATTGATATTTCTCCTGGCAATCTTGATTCAAGCTTGAGCTTCATCCAGCCTGGCATTTCACATGATGTACTCTGCATATAAGTTAAATAAGCAGGGTGATAATATACAGCCTTGATGTACTCCTTTCCCAGTTTGGAACCAGTCTGTTGTTCCATGTCTAGTTCTAACTGTTCCTTCTTGGCCTGCATACAGATTTCTCAGGAGGCAGGTCAGGTGGTCTGGCATTCCCTTTTCTTGAAGAATTTTCATAGTTTGTCGTGATCCACATAGTCAAAGGCTTTGGCATAGTCAATAAAGCAGAAGTAAGTGTTTTTCTGGAACTCTCTTGCTTTTTCAATGATCCAATAGATATTGGCAATTTGATCTCTGGTTTCTCTGCCTTTTCTAAATCCAGCTTGAACATCTGGAAGTTCATGGTTCACATACTGTTGAAGCCTGGCTTGGAGAATTTTGAGCATTACTTTACTAGCGTGTGAGATGAGTGCAATTGTGCGGTAGTTTGAACATTCTTTGGCATTGCCTTTCTTTGGGATTGGAATGAAAATGAACCTTTTTCCAGTCCTGTGGCCACTGCTGAGTTTTCCAAATTTGCTGGCATATTGAGTGCAGCACTTTCACCGCATCATCTTTTAGGATTGGAAATAGCTCAACTGGAATTCCATCACCTCCACTAGCTGTGTTCGTAGTGATGCTTCCTAAGGCCCACTTGACTTCGCATTCCAGGATATCTGGCTCTAGGTGAGTGATCATACTGCCGTGGTTATCTGAGTCATGAAGATCTTTTTTGTATAGTTCTTCTGTGTATTCTTGCCACCTCTTCTTAATATCTTCTGCTTTTGTATGAGTTCCTCTATTTTAAGTCCATATTTTCAGATTTTCTGTTTACAAATAGCAGTTGGACTAGACATACAACTTCATACTCTGTCTTGTTCAGGTTGTGATTCTCAGCTAGAGTCAGCTCGGAGTCTTCAGCCACAGGGCAGGAACTGGTTCTTCACTGTCTTCTCAGCCTGTCCTCACTGAGCACCCATTTCCTACCGAGCACCCTCCATGTGCTGGCCACTATTCACCACACCAGGCTTCTCATGGACCTCACATTCTCATGGAGGGGAGACAGACAAGAAAGAAAAGTATAAATTACTCTGTTAGAAGATACGGAGTGCTCTGGAGAAAACTGCAAGCAGGGAGCAGGGCATGTGGAGTTCTGGGGAGGACGAGAGGGCTCCAGGTGGTTAGGGCTGGTCTCCTTCCAAAGGCAAGGTCCAAAGAAAGACCAACGGGGAAGGAAGTGTGGACATTTGGGGACAAGCCTGTTCCAGGCAGAGGGAATAGCACATGCAAAGGCTCTGAGCTAGAAGGGAGACTGATACGACCGAGAAATAGAGAGAAAGTCAGTATGCTGGGAACATGCAGTGTGGTAGAGAATGAGGTCCAGGAGGCAGTGGGGGAGGCAGAACAAAGGGTCCCTGTATGTGTCAAATTAATAGTAACAAACAATAATGATTAGTAAGGTAGCTGCCATTTACTGAGTTCTCTGTGCTACCAGCAAGTCCAAATAGGTATTGTGTATTATCTCCTCACCTGGAGGAGGGCATGGCAACCCACTCCAATATTCTTGCCTGGAAAATCCCACAGACAGAGGAGCCTGGCGGGCAACAGTCCATGGGGTTGCAAAGAGTCTGACATGACTAAGCACAGGACATCACCTCCTTAAAATTTCAAAACAACTGGTTGCTCCAATATGCAGAGATTTGACTTCCTGATTCAGGACAAGCACAGCAGTAAGTCCAAAACTCTCTAGGAAATATTTCCCTTCACAAGTCCCTCTCCCCTGTCCCATAACCCCACTGCCTTAACATGACTAAAATCTTTGCTACATGCTGCAGTTAATTTTCCCTTGCACCTGAAAAATAAAAATCTAGTTTCTTATAAATGTCAAATGTCTTGCTTACTTCCAAGTTGTGGTTTTTAATATGATTTTCTAGTCTGCTCCAGTACCCTAAGGTAAAAGGGTTCAACTTATGAAAAGTTGGTAAGTACAGTTTGAGACACTTCAGAGTTCAAATCCTTTTAATAACATCCTTTGATGTGTTTAATTAATCCTTCAGCACAACTTTTTCTCCTCTGAAATATATGGTATAACTTAATGTTTCAGGGTGCCAGTTATAGATTGCACCTACTAGTGCCAAAAGACATATTGTTCTGGTGGCCCCCTCCCTTCTTTCTGCTGCACTTGCATTTAGAAGGCATCCTGGTGTATAAAAATAAGCATGCCAAGAGACCTGGGCTTGCGAAACACAGTTAATTAGTGGAAGCATCAGATGTGCCTTCATAAGAACTTGGGTAGACCCTTCATTACTTAGTTTCCTCTAAGGAGGACAATTTGAAAATATCTTCTAAATAAAAAGACACTGTTCAGTTCAACTTGAGAAACATTTATTGGTCAGGTGCTATGAAGACAAAGACAGTCCCAGTCACTGCCCACCAGAACTTAAAGTTCATCACATTGACCAAATGGCAGACCTTCAAGATGAAGGAAAATCTGGGATAACTGCATGCACTGATGCAGAAGGTGCCAGAAGAAATTGGGAGTACTTTTTAAAAAGCCACTCACCCAAAACATCAGACATCAGCTGTCCCCTGTTGAACCAAATGTAAAGGATGGATGGCTTAAAAGCAGAACTTCTGAAAGTAAAAAGTTAAGAGTTGGGCAGAATCTTATAATCAAATTTTCTGTATCTAATTGTATGCTCACAAGTTTCCACAGAGATTAACTGCTTATTTTTATTCTCCTAATACTTAAACCACAAGAAGGAAATCTTTAATATCCATTTCCAAATATTTTGGTTAAGAGAGACTCAGAGATTTTTAGTTAGCACCAATTCCTCACATGAATAAAAGGTATTTTATTTCACAAAACTGATAATCAAGGTAATAAGACCTAAGCCCAAGCCTGTGGATTTATACAAACTGAAACAATGCTAATCATCAACATACATGTGACATTACTGTTGTTTTAGTCACTAAGTCATTCTTTTGCCAGGCTCCTCTGTCCATGGGATTTTCCAGGCGAGAATACTGGAATGGGTTGTCATTTCCTTCTCTAGGGGATCTTCCCAACCCAGGGATGGAACCCACATCTCCTGCATTGCACCGAGATTCTTTACAGCTAGACCACCTGGGAAGCCCCAAATGTGATATTATGTAAAGTCAAAATGATGTGAAACAATCTGTGGAAATGCTTAACATTAGTTAAGTGGGTCCAGAGGAGCAGGGCATAAGAAGGAGCAAAAATCAGCCCATGTTCTGCTCATCAAGCCCTAATGCCTGGGGCCTGCCTGGCAGTGAATATAGAAGAATGGACTTAAAAAAAAATATATATATATATAGCAAAAACAGCACATAGGCAAGCAGCAGTCTTACAAGGAACCAGTATAGCTTCAGGGGTCACCAGATTCTGACTTTTTTAAAAAAATGAATAATTTCATTGACTAGGCCTATAAATATTCAGATTAATTTATCACATTTATTTTCTGAAACAATACAATGAATAAAAGTCTAATATTAAAGAAATGGTCTATGACACAGATGGTAGTATCACTTTATCATATTATCATTATACAGTATTATATGATATATGTTATAATAATATATATGATATATATAATTAACATTATACAATATCAGATGTTTCCACCATCTCAAAGCTGATTTGAATCAGAATTACCTGTGGGAACTTTTTAGAATCGCATCTTCCCAGGCCCCACCCATTGGATGTTCTGATTCAGACTTTGGGTTTGGGGCTTTACAAAGCTTCTGGAGACAGTGGTGATCAAGCAGGTTGGGGAGCCAAGAAGACTCCCAAGAATGCCAAGAAGGCAGACTAAGCTGCCTTCAAAAACAATGATAGTAAAATGCAATAAACCGTGTCTTCTCAACAAAACCAGACTCACGCTAAGGCACGAGTCTTACTTTTTAAACATTAAGAACACTAATATCACTGAAGATCATCAAACAGCTATATACCCAGTAGCATATTTCAAAACCTAAAATGGTTTTGCATGCTTAAATTTACAAAAACTTGAAAAACAAGTGAGCAAGGGCTAATCCAAAATACCACAGACGTGAGAGATACTAAAAAATCATTGATTATGCCTCTTCACTCAAAAGATATCAGAACTCGAGTTCCTGGATTTTTTTCAGTAAATATGCCAAATCTAAGTTTTACTTCTTTTGTGACTGAATACCTATGCCTTCATTGGTTCTTTTAACGTCCTAAATATACAGGATTCTTCATGGAAACATGACATCTTCTTCCAACAATTTTGTGCAATGAAGTATCAAATGTGAAGCTCTAAGAATCTAAGCAGTCACACTGCTTCCCAGAGACTGCTCTATAAAGCAACCAGTTAACAGTCTGGATGGATATAACGTCTAAAAAAACTGCATTTGGAAAGATGGTGGCAGCTCTGGCCAGACTAGTATAGGAACACGTTGCTGGGTCTATTCATAGATGTACAATACTGAAGGTGCGTCTTCCAACAATGACCTGGGAAACATTTTCTACCGGCTTAAAACACCCATGATCAAAATCCTACATATTTAATAAAAACACACACATTTATCAATATTTTACAACATTCCTAGCATTCTGCTACAGTGCCAAGACACAGTTTGCCTGAACTTCAGGGTTTTTCTTTCTTTCTTTCTTTCCTAACAAATAGGTATGTAAGCTAATTTAGGAACCAAAACCAACATCTTGACTATCAAAGTTTCAGACTGAGAATACAGGGTTCAGTGACCAAAATGCCTGCCTTTGGTTTAGTATTGGTTCTTGTCCCATTAGAAAACACGGGGTGGGGAGCCGTCAGAATAGTCTGGATAGATGCACTGCCATTAAATCATCTGGGTTGCAGAGGGGCAAAAGTAAGGCAGGAGGGAAACCACAGGAAAACTCCGCAGAAAGCTGCCCCTCGCGATCAATAAAGAACTAAATTTCAAGGATTTGCCTACAGCTGGTAAAACGGCTTACTGCTTTCATCTGCTGGATAAGCAGCAGTAAACTCGCCGGTGGGCTAATTAGATCCAACTTGAAGGCAAGCACCGGGTCCAGAGAACGATCAGCCAGGTCGGGAGACTCGCTCAGACACCCAAGAAGGAGCCGAGCCACACGGTTCCAAGTCGGGGCGCAGCAGCACACTCTAGAGGGGCGGCCTGTTTGGGGCTGCCGGCTTCCCAGGGCGGACCTCGGGGAATCATTTCCCAACCATCCGTGCCAGCCAGAAACTCACACGCCGCGCAGGGACGAGAGGCGGCCGGCTGTGGGTAGCTCTGTCAAAAAGTTTGAGAGGCGCCTCCCCCACTAACATCCTCCCCCTAAGGCTGGGGTCTTCATCTCGCGACCCCCCCGGGCCATGTCACTTCTCACGGGGCCCGCAGAGGCAGGAAGTCTGGAAACCAACCGAGAGGGGAGAGAGAGAAAGTTGGGAGGCGCGAAGTGTCTGCGGGAGAAGGAAGGAGTTTGGTGGGGAGCGATCGGAATGCAGTAACTTATTTTTGACCCGAGCCGCCATCGGCCGGAGAGAGCGGGACTCCAGACACAGGCTGCAACTCCGACTTCCCCCCGCGCGCTGTCCCTCCAGGCCCAGCCCGCCGCCCGCCGGACGCGCTCCACTCACCCAGCTCCTCCGCCTGCAGCCAGAGCGGCGCGGAGACCGCGAGCAGCAGGGCCAGGAGGCCGCGCCGGACAGCCCCCGCCTGCGCGCAGCCGCCGCGGGCGCCGGCCACCATGGCCCCGCCGGGCGCCAGCTTGGCAGGCTCGGCTTCCCCTTGGCGCGCGCAGCGCCGCCGCCGCCCCGGCCGGCCGCCTCCTCCGCGGCCGAGCGCAGCGCCTGGACTGGGCGCAGCCGCGGCCGGGCACCGAATCTCATTGGGGCGGCCCGGGGCCCAGCCCGGCGGGGGCGTCTCCTGCCCCGCCCCACACGCCGGCCCCCAAGGAGGAAGTGGCTCCCGGGTGGCGGCGGGCCGCCGGGGTGGAGGCGCCCCGGGAGCTCCCAGCACACGCTCTCTTTTTCCTCCGCCCCTCCTCCCCGGTGCACGTGAACCTGGGAGCCCCGAGGACTCCCGGCGGTGAGACCCGCCCCGAGCCGCACTGTGCCTGGGGCGTCCCGGGAGTGCCGGAGCCAGGGGTGGGCGCGCCGCCTGCTCTCCTCCAGGGCGTTGCTAAGCCCACGGGGTGAGCATGCCATTGACAGTAGCAATGGGGGACTCGAAATATTGTCACGGTAGGATGATGGTGGTGAAAACATCCAGTTCAAGTTCCCTCATTCATTCATTCATTGAAAAGTTACTAGGTTTCAGAAGTGTGCCTTCCAGGCACGGCGGTAAAACTTTGTGACCCTTGGCAGACATTAAAAATAATCAGGCAAGTATGCAATGAAAATTGCAATCGTAGACGAAGAGCTCCAGTGTACACCCAGGAAGGTCTAATTAGACGGCAGGAGTCGAGACTGCAGATAGGAATTACACACGAAAGGCTTCACTTAAAAAGAGGCATCTAAGCTGAGGCTCAGAGAGCGAATGGGGCTCGGGAAAGCTGAAGGCGGGGGACAGGAGAACTTGCCTGCTGCGCAGAAGAGCTGAGGGAGAAAAGGGCCTGCGTGGGGGGAGCAAGGCGGACAGGTGAGTTCATGGCCGGGAGTGGGAAGCCAGAGTACTGAGCAGGGGCCGAACGCGGAGGGCCTGGAAGGGTGTTTAAACTTCATCCTCGGAGCGAGGAGTAGCCGCAGAGGGTTCAGACGAGAGGAAATGTCATATCCCGATTATCTGGCGGGTGAAGGAGGGTTTGGGGGAGGACAGTTTGGAAGAGGGGAGAATTACAAGGCTATTAGCGAATAGCTGGGTGGGAAAGAGGTAGTGGACGTGAACGAGGACGGATTGAATACACATTTTAAAGACCGACGTCTCCAGATCGCTAGACCTCGGCTCTCTACCATAGCCTTCTCGCTACCGCTCCGCGCCCTGCGGTTTTCCTGGGTAACAATTAACACCTGCGGAAGCCGAGAGGCGGAAGTATTGGGACGAGGGGCGGGGGGGGTGGGGGGGGTTACCAGTAGCCTCTCTAAGGTCCAGTAATCAGTCCGTCACGAGCTTTTTGGATACCCCCCGATAAGAGTCTGTTCACACATGCCTTCCTTTTTCCCTCTATTTTTTGACTAAATAAAGTTAGTCGAAACTTCCAATGAGATTATCTTTGGGGCTTTGCTTTCTGGAAGGCAGCAGAACTTAGAGGAAAGAATTTAGGCTTAGAAATGAGGTTGATACAAGTCTGGATCTCAGATCAGCCACTGGCTGGGACTGATTCTCTCTGGATTTCTCTTCACTGGGGAGTATGATACCTAACTTTCCTGGTTGTCACAAAGACAAGATAAAATATGTATAAGAAGTTTTAGCATACTTCCCTGGTGGTCCAGTGGTTAAGAATCCACCTGCCAATGCAGGGGATTTGAGTTGGATCCCTGGTCCGGGAAGATTCCACATGCCATGGGGCAACTAAGCCCAGGGGTCACAACTACAGAAGCCCTAGTGATGTACTATGCTTAGTCGCTCAGTCGTGTCCAACTCTTTGCGACCCCGTCGACTGTGGCCCGCCAGTCTCCTCTGTCCACTGGGATTCTCCAGGCAAGAATACTGGAGTGGGTTGCCATGCTCTCCTCCAGGGGATCTTCCCAACCCAGTGATCAAACCCAGGTCTTCCGCATTGCAGGCGGATTCTTTACCATCTGAGCCCACCAGGAAAGCTCAAGAATACCTAAGTGGGTAGCCTACCCCTTCTCCAGGAGATCTTGCGGGACCCAGGAATCGAACTGGGATCTCCTGCATGTCAGGCGGGTTCTCTACCAGCTGAGCTACCAGGGAAGCCCCACAGAAGGCCTTGGGCAGCCACAAATAAAGAAATAAAAAGGGAGATTTTTTTTTTTTTAATTCTAGCATGTGAGTAATCAGTAAATAATAGGTTTAGTATATTTGTATTGAAAGCAAATTCACACCCATGAAAATATTATATATTCTTGCACACAAAACACAAAAAGATACTTTGATACATTGAATCATTTCCTAACTCCATTTTTCCTGGTTTTTTTTTCTTTCATTCTTTCTAGGAAGGTGGGTATGGGCAGCTTCTGGCTTCTACCAGGTGTGGCTCTGAGCGTAATGAATGAAGATAAACAATGGGAGCATTGTTCACCTGGAGGAATTCCTAGGGTGGGGCAGGTGGGCTCCCTTGGGGATCATTTCTAAGACAGTACCTTGATGGGAATCCAGTAGTTTATTTTACACCAGAATCCTGAGCCAGATCAGGAATTTTGGGATCAGGTAATGAGAAAACTAAAAGGCCAGGTGGATCCTAGTACTTTCAGATGCCATTCTTTCCTTAAAAAAGACAGTCTCTAGTAAAAAAAAAAAAAGCATAGTGAAAGAAAAACATGAAAATGCAACAGATTATCAATTATACTTTTGTATATAGTACAATAAATAAGCCTCATTGAATTGATATACTTCAGCCACACAGACTTTTATGTTAGGCCTGTGTGCATGTTTTATTCTTGAGTTTGTACCATTTTGATTTTTCTGTTATAATGCATCTCTGAAGTTCATGTAAAGTTCCAAGATGCTATTAAAGATTATAGTTGTTAGAATCCATCTACAACATCTCACAAACTAAGATCTAAAAATTACTTACCATGTGAAACATTTTTCAGAAGGGTCTCTCACAGGCTATCTAACCCCTACTCCTACTTACTATCTAATCTTTCTGTATTTTGCATATCTAACTATAATTTATGCTTATATTTGCTAGCCCTTCTGTGAAAATTGAGAACAGCTGGTCAGGGCTCCTTTGTTTTATGTATAAAAAATGTATTCTCTATTGTTTAGATAAGACAGAATTTAAACAGAACTGCAAGCCTAGTTTTATTTTAAAGTAGTTACAGTTCTTCAGATTGTCAATTTGATGACCTAATCAATATTGTCCTTAATATTTAGTAACCCTGTTTGTGACTGTCTGGAGTAGACCAAATGAGGTATCAGTTTGAAACCTTTACAGGCTACGGCTTCCTTAACACTCTTCCTTTTCTGATTCAACTCAAATATATTTTGAATATTTTCTATATGTGAAACAATGTGACAGAGATTCAATTAAAACAAATACAGGTACCTCTCTCCCTCATTCATGATCTATTGATAGAAATTTGAGACAAGTAATTATATAGGTTGATAAATACAATGAATGGAAGAGATCAGAGAGGAGAGAAAGGTTCATAACTTGGGAGGACATGGGAGAGGTAAAGATGGGAAATAGAAATAATGTTTGTCAGATGAGAAGAACTTGTGAGAAAGCAGAGAACTAGACTTGACGGGTGCTTACAGGAATGGAGTCTAATTCTTGGGAGCTGGAACAGTGAGCCTGAGACAGGAGTGGGTGCCTGAAGGCGAGGAAGGAGACAGCAGCAGGATCTGAGGCTCTGAGGGTTATGGGAAGCAGAAAAACTGGTAGAACTCGTTAGATTTGCATTTTTGAAAGACCACACCGGCTGCAGCATGGGGAATGGATTGGAAAAAGAGGCAGGGAGACCATTTAGGAGTTTATACCAATACTCTAGACTAGAGACGATGACACCTCACCTTTTATACTCTAAGTGCCCCGAACCAGCAGCATCTGCAACACGTAGGAGCTTTCCAGAAACACAGACTCCTGTCTCCACCCCACCAGGACCTCTGAACCAGATTCTGCATTATAATTATATTTCCAAGTCAGGATAGAGCCATGGGCAAATCTGAGCAATAAAGGGTGACAATACAAGATGTATATTGAGTCTTAGAATGTAAACAGTGCAAAAAAAGAAAGATTAAATTTTTAATGCAATGGCCAAAATAATTTGTATTATCCACACTATTTCCTCATCTCTAACTCCCTATTGACTTTTCAAAAACTGGTTGCTGCTGTTCACTAGTCACTCCGTCATCTAAGCTCCAGCAGTAATTCTTAAATGCTGTAGCTCACCGTGGCCAGGTCTCACCTTCTGGGCCTCTCTTTTGCGGGCCCAGAAACTTCTTTTCTGTCAATGTGCTTGCCGTGGGTATACTGCTCCATGATTAAGTTAGTCACAGAAGCATAGAAACCAGCACCAATGCCAGTATATTAAATATCAGTGAGAACTATAAGATGGTGAGGTACAGTCTCTTTAGCCTGAAAACAACTTTGGGAGCTAGACTCCATCAGAGGTTGTTAGGTAAACATAAAGAAAAGCAAAGTTGACTGCTTGAGGGATTCTAATGTTAGAAGCAACAAAATAAGGATGTTTGTCCTTCTCACCTCTCAATCCTATTAAAGTACAATCTTGTTCTGACTCTTTTTAAAACTGTAAGGAAGACTTTGTTCAGGACTATTGCAATAGGGGTCAAGACTATGGCAATAGTGGAGAGAGATCAAGGTTCACCTCTGAATATGGCAAAGACAGCCGGGGATTTCCAGGCAAGGAGCAGAATGACAAGGAGTCCATGGGACAATACTAGGAAGAGACAATGCGAGGGGGATTCTTGTTGAACCCACTTAACAGGATTCCTGCTGAAGGCAGGTCAAGGATTTATACCTCAAAGGTGGAGAATGAGGAACTCAATCAGATATCAGGGGTAATCAGACATTAAGGATGGGGGATCCTCCCTAAACTGACTTAGCAGAAATCTTGCTAAAACTGGACTAAGCAGGCCAGAGAGGACTCAAGGATGAGGCGTAATCAGAAAGAGGCTTGGAGGAGTTTGGTGTTAGTTTGATCAAGAAGAGAGTCTTTGTCATCCCCATCTGTGCAGTTCTGCCACCAGCTCTGAGTGAGGAAGTGAGTAAAAGTCACTCCGTTGTGTCCGACTCTTTGCAACCCCATGGACTATACAGTCCACAGAATTCTCCAGGCCAGAATACTGAAGTGGGTAGCCTTTTCCTCCTCCAGGGGATCTTCCCAACTCAGGGATTGAACCCAGGTCTCCCACATTGCAGGCGGATTCTTTATCAGCTGAACCACAAGGGAAGCCACCAATGCCACACAGCTAGAATAAACTGACCAAATCCTCTCCCAGCACAGAGCTTAACAGAGCACTGTCTAGCTTGCCTCCTAAGCTGGCCTTTCTCTAATTTCCATTTCTTCTTTGGATGTTAATGAGAGAGTCAGGCTTTCTCCTGCCGAGACTTTTTCCCATGTTCCCTCATCCTGTTTCCAATTCATTTTCTGTTGATTTACAGTGTTAACTTTCAAGGAATATCCCTGCTTTCAAGTTCTAGCTGCCTGCAATACATTTGTGTAGTTTAAAAAAATAGTTTTGGAAGAACATTTGTATACTTGATCTGAATGGGTTCTTAGTTTACCTAATTGGGGGACACTCAGAGAGCCCCTGAGGCTGGACAAGTTGTGAAGCCAAGAAAGTGATTTATTGAAACTATTGTTTCCCAAATGGATTTGAAATTTTATTTCTGTTTCCTGTGGTGTGTTGGGTGAGATTTAGGGTAACTTCATAGTTTCTATTTTGTTCTTTTTCCAAACACCTTCAGAAGAGGCACAGGTGGGCAGCGTCCCCCTCCAGGCTTAAAAGAGACCATGACTAGCAGTGGCCTGTTTCCACTCTCTTGTGGGAGACTGAGATGGAGGGGAAGATCAGTGTGGATTTTGGAGGAGAGTTCTAGCTTCTGCTGTCATCACAGTTGCCACCTGCAGTCCAAAGACCTGAGTTGTTTGGCTGAGAGGCAGGGAGGGGAATTTTGAGGCTGGCTCATTTCTGCAAACAGGCTGAGCCAGGGTCCTTTTACTTCTCCTGGAACTACATGTCTTTAACAGATGTTATACAGACACCCCACTCATAACAGCCACAAACCCTCAACTTAAGTGTTGAAATTTGTCCTGGGCACTGATTGTCAGGCTTAGTTTATGGGGCTAAGATCATTAGGGCTCCACCCTCATGACCGGAGAAAGGCAATGGCACCCCACTCCAGTACTCTTGCCTGGAAAACCCCATGGACAGAGGAGCCTTGTAGGCTGCAGTCCATGGGGTCACAAGGAGTCGGACACAATTGAGCGACTTCACTTTGACTTTTCATTTTCATGTATCGGAGAAGGAAATGGCAACCCACTCCAGTATTCTTACCTGGAGAATCCCAGGGATGGGGGAGCCTGGTGGGCTGCCGTCTATGGGGTTGCACAGAGTCTGACATGACTGAAGTGACTTACCAGCAGCAGCAGCACCCTCATGACCTGATTACCTCCTAAAGGCTCCACCTTTGAATACAATCGCACTGGGGATTAGAGCTTCAACAAATGAATTCTGGGGAAGACACAGCAATTCAGTCTATAGCAGAGGAGCTACTAAAAACAAAGATATTAAATTCAACTTCCTGGGCCAATGTTTTCTGGCCCTACTTGAAGGTGAATCCAATTGGCTTTATTCCTAAGGCATCTCTTGAGGACTAGGACACACTCAACAGTGGGACTTGATATTATGTACTATTTATCAAATTTAGGGACTGGTGACCGATCACATCTTGACACCCATATTCTTAAGTTTTCTCCTCTGTTGAATGTATTTGAGATTCAATGCACCAGCTTGCAGTCACCAAATTTTCCATGGGAAGTGAGATTGGTCTTACTTTTCATTGGAAGGAAGCAAATACACCTGATTTCCAGCTGCAGATATGACAGGGAAGTATCAAAGACAAAAGAGAGCAATGTTAGGTTCACTGAGACCAAGTAAAAAGTCAAGACTACCAGCCAGAAGTACTATCAGGATGAGGGTCTCAGAGCCAAGTCAACAAACCAACCTGATTTGAGGACAAGGTCTGCTTATGAAGGATAGCAAGTTCTCATCATGCTGATCATGCCCAGCTGACTAAGGTGTGAAAAACGGCTTGGATGCTCAAAGAATAGAAGTACAACAGTGGAAGTGACCAGCTGAGGAATTGCAGATTTTGTTAAGGTTTCAGCTGCTTGCTTCTGCACAGTGTACTGGGTCAGTGGCTCACTTCTATTGGTGTACAAGCTTGATCAGATTATTACCCTGGAGAAAACTGTCTCTTTTCCACCTGCCTGGCTTTGATGACAGTAAGGCTTATTTCTTCCTATTCTTCTGCGTGTTCAGATATTATAGAAGTTCTATAAGCCTCTTAGTTTACTCTGAAGAAAATCTGCTCTAGAATGTACTGTGTGGTGTGTTATCAAAATGTGTCATTTAAAAAGAAGCAGCTTCGATCCCTGGTCTGGGAAGATTCCACATGCCTCGGGACAGCTGGGCCAGGGAGCTGCACTACTGAAGCCCAGGCACCCTGGAGCCCATGCTCCGAAACAATGGAGATCACTGCAATGAGAGACCCCTGTTCACCGCAGCTAGAGAGTAGCTCCCACTCTCCACAACTGGAGAAAGCCCGTGCACAGCAATGAAGACCCAGAGCAGCCATAAAATAAATAAATAAATCTTTAAAAACAAAAAAAGGATTCAAGAAGGTGAATGAATCTCAAACACTATAAATCCAAAGAAATCCACAGAATGGCAAGTCATAATTAAACTTCTAAAAACTAAAGACAAATACAAAAAATTTAGAAAATAGAAAGAGAAAATAACACCTTACTATGGTGGGGGACAATATCAGAATGACAGCAGATTTCTCATCAGAAATCATGGAGACTGGAAGGAAGTTGAACACTATTTTCAAGTACTGAAAGAAGTCAACCAGAATCTTGCATCCAGAGAAAATGTCTTTTAAGAATGAAAACGAAATGAACACATTCTCAAAGGAAGGAAAAATAAGAACTTATCTCCAGTAAATCTTAAAGAATGGCTGAAGAAATTCCTTAAATAGAAAGGGAACTTTAATGGAAGAAACCCTGGCATATAAGAAGGGAAGGAAGAAGACAGAAACCAAAAATACAGGTAAATACAAACTAAACCCATCTCAAGAAGAAGCCAGGAAATAATAAAGGTGAAAACAGAAATAAATGATAGCAATTTTTTTTTAATTACAGAAAATCAATAAAATAGAGAGTTGGATCTTTGGGGGAAAAAAACAAAATTTGACAAATCTCTAGCAAAACTGATAAAACAGAGAGAATATACAAATTACCAATATTAGGAATGAAAATGGAGATAGCAGCACAGATTCTGCAGACATCAAAAGCATCACAAGGGAACATTTACAGTACAAACAACTCTACACACATATATTTGATAACTTAGATGAAATAAACCTCTTTTTTTTTTTTTGAAAGATGTGGACTACTGTAATTCACTCCATATGAAATACTTTGTAGATCCCTGTAACTATTAAGGAAATTCATTTCATAAGTAAAAATCCTCCAAAAAACAAATCTGCAGGCCCAGATGCTTTCACTGGAGAAATCTACCAAACATTAAAAGAAACCAATATCAATTATATACAAACTTCCCAGAAAACAGAAAAGGAGGGAATAATTTCAATTCATCTTATAAAGCTAACTTTACCCTGACTCCAAAATGCACAGCAAACAAAGAAAAAACATCCCAGAAACATGCAGACCAATATTCCTCAACAGTACATATTCTAAATCCCTAACAATGTAGAATTAGCAATGTATAAAAAGAATTATATTCCATAACCAAGTGGGGCTTATTCCAGATTTACAAGGCTGGTTTAATATTTGAAAATAAATCACTGTCATCACCATATTAGAAGGCTAAAAAAGAAAATGTACATGCTCATATCAATTGAAGCTGGGAAAATATTTGGTAATTCGGTATTCACTCACTCACCAAAAAATTCAGAAAAATAGAAATAGAAAGGAAATCCCTCAACTTCATAAAGAAAATCTATCAGAACGCCTACAGCTAACATCATATTTAATGTGAAAGTCTTATGCCTTCCCACTAAGATTGGGAACAAGGTAAGGATGTCTGCTCTCACCATTAGACGCTCTAGTCAGTTCAGTAAGACCCCCCCAAAAAAAGAAAAGAAAGGGCATAAGATCACAAAAAAAGAAAATAAAACTATTCCTTTTTAAAATTAATTAATTTATTTTAATTGCAGCCTAATTATTTTACGATATTGTAGTGGTTTGCTGAAAACATGATTGTCCACATAGGGAAGACCCAGGAATCTACCAAAACTTCCTAGAACACAAAGGTGAGTTTAGCAAGGAATCACTTGATTTGTAAGTTTTTGGGCAGGTCCAGACAGTTCCCTTTCTCTCTTCCCACTTATTAATTTATTGGCGGGAGCAATTCGGTTTGTATTCACTGTAGGATTTGGGGGATATTTTCATTCAACTCATATTTTGTACTTATCAAGTCTGTCTGCCTACACTACCCCAATACTAAAACAAAACAGCTTTTTTATTGAAAGCAGAAAGCTACTATTTTTATATAGCTAAAACAGGTCATATAAATCTTTTCACCTTGATTGTGTAGGGAATAGCACATATAGGTAGCCTAGACTAAACTGTCATAAGAAGAAATATGAACTCATTTAGGTTTCAGAAAGAACTAAAGAATAGCCATAAAGCAAAAATAATTTAGGAGTTTGAAGAAAAAATAAGGATGTCTGTTTTGCAAAGGACATACTGAACAAAATCTGGTAGATGGACATTCTGGACATACTGGTAGATGAAAGACTGGGGGAAGATATTTGTGACTCCTACACAGACAAGGAACCAACATTTGGAATACATTCATATATATGTATATATAAATCACCCTGAAAAATCTAGGACTTGTTTCAGAAAACAGGCAAATTGTATAACATATCATTTACAGAAACTTAAATGACTAACGTGTATCAACAGCTGTCCAAACTTAATAATGAATTTTTTAAAAGTTTTTATTGCAAGATATTGGTTTTACAATGTTGTACTGGTTTCTGCCATACATCAACATGAACCAGTGATAGGTATACATATGTTCCCTCCCTCTGAAGCCTCCCTCCCACCTCCCACCCTGTTCTACCCCTCTAGGTCGTCACAGAGCCCCAGGTGGAGTTCCTCGAGTCATACAGAAAATTCCCACTGGCTATCTATTTTGCATATATTAGTGTATATGTTTCCATGCTACTCTCTCCATTAGTCTTACCCTCTCCTATCTATCCCCATCTCCTTGTGTCCATAAGTCTGTTATCTACGTCTGCCTCAATAATGAATTTTAAATGCTGTGGAACACCATCTTATACTCTGTGAGAATGGCAAAAATAGAAAGTTATATAAAATTTGGTGGGGACGTTGGATAATAGGGACCCTCCTGCACTGCTGGAAGGAGTGTAGATGGGTGCAACCATTCTGGACAGTAATTTGGCAGTACTCAATCAGATTAGGTATCCACAGCTCTGTGACCCAGCTGGGAACGTAATGGGACACGCATGAGGATGTGGAGGAATCAGGACATCCATCACTTGAGGGATTGAGCAAAGTGAAGTGTGGTGTTTGTACACCTTGGAGCACCGTGCAACATTTAGGATAAATAAACTTGATATGCATATAACAACATAGACAGATATTAAAAACAGAAAAGACTCAGAATAGGACTTTGTGTGTGCAAATTTATATAAAGTTTTAAAACACACACTCAAACAACAATGCTTTTTATCAAGTTGCATGTAAACTCAAGAAAACATATAAACTACATTAGTTTTGTTGCCTGTAGTGGAGAAGAAAACAGGGGTGGTGTATAAATAATCAAGCATAAAGGAGCTTTGTATAGACTCTTGACATTGATGACGCTGTGACTTGCAATGAGTATCTTAGCTCAATCCTCTGAATCTAAGGCAATTAATGAAGAAAAGATGGAGTAACGGAAGGCTGGTTGTATAGAAGGGTGAAAGCTGAGATGATTTCATGTAACGTCATCTAAGTGGAGTTGATAAATCAGAAAGAATAGGCATGCACAACTCAGCTGTTTCCTGTTTTCTTGGGAGGGAGGCCTCCATCGTGTAAGCCTGCTTCCGTCCAGGGCTGTCTAGGATTGGGTGGGAACATTTTCCTAATTTTGTAGTTTAGTCAGCAGGCCTAGTTGGATCTCACATTTGCAACCAAGGACTATTGGTAATGGCTTCTGTTTTTACTTTATTACTTAAATTGTTTAAAATGGACAGGGGAGAGGGCTACTATTTATTGGGAGCTGACCCAGAGACTGTGACTGTCACAGGCACTCCGTAACCTGAACTGCGTTGCTTTTATTATTTGGCAACTAATTTTTTCTACCATTTTACCAGCCTGGATCAAGATACAGCCTGGACTTGGCAAAAAGCTGTGGAGTACAGAGTTGAGTCGTAAAGGTCATGATCTCACCACCAGAGTGGAATGAAGCCATTAACAGAGCTTGACATTGATTCCAGGGGTGACGCGCTAAAAGACGGACCTCAGTTCTTGTCTTCTTTGAAGAAAGAATTTGGCCGAGACTGTGAAAAAGACGAAAGCATTTATTAGAAGCAAAGTATGTCTGAAGAAACAAAGTGCGTGGAAGAGCAGGCAGGTGAGCCCAGAGTGAGTTACCCACCATAAGGGCGGCTTAGGTTGCTTATATAGGGGCATCTTCTGGGTTGTCTCTGGCCAGTCACCTCTATAATTGGTCCTGGTGTGGGCATGGAGGGGCTTCCCAGGTGGGATAAAGAGCCCGTTTGCCAATGCAGGAGACGTGAGACGTGGGTTTGATCCCTGGGTCTCGAAGATCCGCTGGAGAAGGGCATGGCAACCCACTCCAGCCTGGAGAATCTTCATGGACAGAGGAGCCTGGCGGGCTACAGTCCATGGGGCTGCACAGGTGAGACTTAGCAGGCAGGCAGGTGGGCGTGGATCTCTCAGTCCAGATGGACTCCGGCTTCTCCCTCCTTTTGTCCTTCCCCTGGACTGAGGGCCTTCTCTGTGCGTGTGTTAGGGAATCCGCAGGAATGCACCCAGTCAGGGCCCATTGCTGCTAAGCCATCGCAAAGTGTTGGCAGGAGACCAGGGCAGCCGCTCAGACTGGGGCCTGGATGTCTCCTACTTCAATGTCAGAGCTTGTTGACTCAAGTTTGTGAGTAAAGTTACATGAGCTTGCTTATCAGTCTTTTTGCTGGCTACTTTCAGTTATTACTGTGTTCTTAGGGTGTGGTATACCAGGAGGGAACGTGAGACGGGGGCTGTGACATTCTGGAAAAAACAGGCAGCGAAGGAGGTAACAAGGGAGCCAGACAGCGTGTAAAACCCTTAGTCATCGCGGCGTGCCTCCCGCAGCAGAGTCCCTGATGTCCCTGAACCGTAGCACAAAGGTGAAGTGTTCCTCCATATATTCTGTTCAGTTAGGCAAGAAAATGTCTGTTACAGCTTTAATAGATTGCCATTAAAACTAAGAGGCTATTTAATACAGCTAACTTCAGCTATCTTAAAAATTGCTCATGTACCACACCTAATTTCCCAATCTTGTTTGATAAAGACTTATGACTTGATTGTACTATTTAAAAATAATTACTGTATTTACAGAGTCTACTCTTGGTACTTTTCTAAAAATGTATATCTTATTCTTCTCCACAGTTGTCGAAGTAATAAATCCAAGTTCATTATTAAGAGTTCCAAGTCCTTTCCTAAAGCCAGTGAAACGTGTAAGAGTTTTAAACAAAAGAGGTATCTGTAGTCTGTCATTATTTATTTCAAGTTCTCTATTGCTTTAGGGAATGTTGTGATTTTGCAACATATATATTTTGTGTTATGTAATTGTACACTTTGATCAGAAACACACAGTTAAATAGTAACCTGTAATACATTTATATTACATATGTAGCTAGGTTTGCAAATTCTCTGTCCAACTTAGAATGATAATAACTTTTAATTTCTTCAGTCCAAGTCTGAGGAAACTGTGACTGTGTTTGAAAACCTGGGCCAGCAGTAATGTTTCTAGCAGGACTGTGTGCCTGTGCTTGGTCACTTAGTCATGTCCAATTCTTTGCAGTGAACTGTAGCCCAACTGGCTTCTCTGTCCATGGAATTTTCCAGGCAGGAATACCGGAGTGGGTTGCCATATGCTACTCCAGGGGATCTCCCTGACCAGGAATCGAACTCATGTCTCCTGCATCAGCAGGCAGATTCTTTACCACTGTGCCACCTGGGAAGCCCCTCTCATAGGACTAGAAACACACATTTTGCAGTGTCTGAACTCTGATCTCTGCAGCCCTCGTATTCACTCAGTTGTTTAAATGTCTGTGTGCCCTGAATTAGAAGGAATCACTATGAATGAGAAAACATCTTTATAATAGACAGTAGAAATTTGCTGGGAATTATCTATTGATCATGCAAACTCCAGAAGCTGAACATAAAGTTTTGAATTATTTTTCTGCTTAAAATACAGTATGTGATTATTGTAAAAAGGTAAAACATTCCAGAAGTGTAGGACAGAATTAGGATTTTTTGTCTTCTTCATTCCTTTTCCTCACCCACACCAGAAAAACACTGTTAGGTTTTTGTGTGAATTCCTCAAGAATTTGCAAAATTGAGTTTTGATTTTGCCTCAAGAACATCACTATTTACATGTAATTAATATTTTGTGATTATATTGCCCATCACATAGACAAAATTTTTTAAAAGCAGGTGAAATTTGGTTCACTATCTGTAAAGTTATCATAGGAACTCACTTCCCAGTGTTAGACGTGACTCATTTTAGATTCCATTCTTTGGAACAAGAAGAGCTGGTTAGGCCTGTTTCTCTTGGTTCCCACAATCTTTTCATGACCCAATCCAACTTTACCTCAAATTGTTACACACCCAGTAAAACTTGCTTTCACATTATTGATATATCTTTACTTTTAATAGTTCTTGGATAAATTGCTTTTTTTGCTTCTTTTCTTTGTAGGGAAGAAGTCAGCTGGTGTAAGTACTAGCAGCTTAAACTTTGATGAAAGCCTCTGTCAAACAAGAAAAGCTTTTGGGGCAATTAATACCACGTTCTTTGTATCCTGTGCTGTGCTGTGCTTATTCGCTCAGTCGTGTCTGACTCTTTGCAATCCTATGGACTCTAGCCTGCCAGGCTCCTCTGTCCATGGGATTCTCCAGGCAAGAATACTGGAGTGGGTTGCCATGCCCTCCTCCAGGGTGGTCTTCCCAACCCAGGGACTGGACCCAGGTCTCCCGCATTGCAGGTGGATTCTTTACTGTCTGAGTCGCCAGGGAAGCCCTCTTTGTATCCTAGATGGATAAAAAAGCTTAGCAATTTGTCATTTTACACTTTCCAGTCCATTAAAGAGGTAGATAATTGATCTCTGTTGATTTGCAACAGAAATTCTTGGCACATTAAATGGATGAATAAAAGCAGCAGAGTAATTCTCAATCTTATGTTTCCAATTAATAATGCTTAATTAAAGTGACAAATGCTTACTAAATAAGTGGATAAATGTGCTTTAAAATTAATGATTAAATACATGGCTTTAACAAAGATGTGGTAATATTTTCTCATCAATAATTGAAAAGCTGAATAGTCTGAGTCCATTCGTTAATTCATTCACTCATTTGTTGTTTGGTTAACATATCCAGTCATCTATGCATCTATCTTTCTTTTTATCCATCTATCTTCTCAAAAAGTACTTTGTGGAACACCTTATCTGGAGGTGGCACTGGGAGAATAAAAAAGCAAAAAAAAAAAAAAAATCCCATAAAACATTAAAGGTATCCTGAGGCTAAACAACAATGCTCTGGATATAATTCTTGAAGTGGATTTTTTTGGGGTAGTGTTTCTCTTTTAAAAATCATAATATTGATGTATATGGATCTGAAGGGGATTTTCTAAGAAACTAAAATTAGAGGTAAAAATGTATACTTTCAAAGTCCCACCCTAGAAGATCTTGATTTAGGAGGTCTGGATCTGTCATTTACTAACTGTGAGCTCTTGTTCAAATAGTTTTATTTTTCTTTGCTGGATTCCTCATCTATAACAGAGAGATAATAAAACCTACCTTTCAAGCTCATCAGGAATATGATGCTATACATAAGAACCTTTGCAACTCCAAAGTGTTATACAGTTCTAAGGTAAGTCATATATAAGGTGCCTCAGTGAAGCACAAACACATTTTCAGGGGTATAGAGCCTTTTTCTTAGTTTTGACAAACACTGTTAATGGCTAATGATGTTCCATTCTAAGTAATCAGTCAATGTTTGTGAGTTAAGAAAAATACATATCTAAAATTTTTTTCTGATTGATTCCAGTGTGGGGTGTGGGGAGGACTAGAGAGAAGAAGGATGGGCAGAGGAGAGAGGGGGTGTGGAACGCCGGGTAAGAAGATGGAATTGGGCAGGAAGAGTTGGTGTATGGGGTGGTGGCTCTGCAGACCACGGCTGACCATGGATGGTCTTGTGCTGGTGATCCTTCTGGGGATCTCAGTCATCCTGAGAGCCCTTGGAAATTTTGGAAGTACACTTTGAAACCCTAGAGTGTTAGCTCTAGAAAAGAATGCACAATTGTCCATTCCAATGTTCCCAGTTTGGAAACAGGAAATAGTACCAGAGAGGTTAAGCGACTCAGTCAAAGTCACACAGCTAGTTAGCGGCAGGGACACATGACAATCAGCATGAGTTGATTTGACACTGGGCCATTTCAGAATTCTAAGACATAAAGTGGTTTAGTTGCTAAGTCATGTCCAACTCTTGTGAACCCAAGGGATTTCCCAGGCAAGAACACTGGTGTTCCATTGTTCCATGTAACACTGGGTTACTATTTCCTGCTCCAGGGAATCTTCCTGACCCAGGGATCGAATCCAGGTCTCGTGCATTTCAGGCAGTCTCCCGCATTGCAGGCAGATTCTTTACTGACTGAGCCACCAGGGAAGCTCTACAACATAAAGTATCGAACTTCTATTTGTTCTTATTTTTAAATAATGTCTACAACAGACATGGGGTGCATCTTCTGCCCATATCACATTGGTGTCAGAATTAGTGAGGGGCTGGGATGGGTGCGGCTCAGCAGCATGCTACTAGAGCACATGTTACTAGCGCTAGCCTGCCGACCACACTAGCTCTTCCCAGATTTTGGCCCCCATTCTATGAGAACGCTCTTATCTCTCCATCGGGTTACGTCTTACCTTCTATGATTTCACTTGTGAAATTACAATATTTTTTATTTTTTATATTTAAATGTGTGCTTTTTTGTTGGTGATGCAAAAAACCAAAATATTGATATTGAATCCAAAGCTATATGTATTCACTTGCTTTAAGTTCTCCATTTATGGAAATGTCACTAAGTAAGTGGAAAGCACCCCAAATATGTACATTTCAACTCTGCCTCTTACTAGCTGGATGAATTTTGGCAAATAACTGGCCTTTCTCAGTATTGGTTTCCTTACTAGAAAAAATTTTACGTAATAAAAGTAGTAATATTTATATAGAGGGCTATAGTGAGTACTGAAGGAGAAAAATGTATGGGAAATAGTCTGTCATAAATAATAGGTCCTCAGTGCAGACCATTTTCTTTATGGAATTTTATCATTTTATCACTTTGTCTCAGCAAATGGTCTTTAATTTTATGAGATAAGGTTCTAGTAGATTTGAATTCTACCTTTCTAAGCAACTTGGTTATAGATTTATGTAGAAGTGTAAGTTGGCAGAAGAGCACAATGTTTATTTTTATTTACCTTAAATTAATAAATATATTTGTCTGCATAACAAAGGAAATGGATTTTCACTTGACAGTCTAGGACATGCCTTAGCTGATGATAGTTTTTCTAACAATGCTAACCTTACTTGAGTGGGTATAGAGAAGACAGGTGATGATGGAGAGATATTTGGATCATAGTATGATCTCCTAGTCTCAGTTCCACACTGTTCCGAAAAATCTACAATTCAATTTTATCATTTCTCTCAGTACTCAGTAACACATATGCTATACTCAAAGTTATCAAATGCCTAAATAATGTTGGTTTTGGCCAACCTTTCTGCAACAGATTTTTAAAAAATGTATCTTCACTGCCTTAAAGATTATAGAAGTAACAGATGTATAAAAAAATTCAGACAAACAGATAAATGAAGTGGAAAGAACCTTGAAATGGGGCAAGGTTAGGGAATGATAAGAGTCAGAGACATACATAATAAAAAATAATGTTCCCACTATTGGGGAAAAAAAAACAGCAAATAACAAGTTTTGGTGAGGATGTGGAAAAATTAGAACCCTTTTGCATTGTTAGTAGGAATGCAAAATGGTGCAGCTGCTATGAAAAGCAGTATAGAGTTTCTTAAAAAAAAAATAAAAGAAAACCCAGAATTACCATATGTTCTGGCAATCCCACTTCTGGGTATATATCCAAAAGTGCTGAAAATAGGATCTTGAAGAGATATTTGCACATCCATGTTCATTAAGGCATTATTCACACTAGCCAAGAGATGGAAGCAACCTGTGTCCATCCACAGATAAATAAACTGTGACATGATACAGGTGTTAAGGCTACAGTGAAAACCATACTGCAACATCTAAATGTATCAATCAAGCCAACACATTGTATACCTTAAACTTACACAATGGTATGTGTCAATTATATCTCTTTTAAAAAAGGGGAAATGTGGTCTATACGTATAACAAAACATTATTTAGCCCTTAAAAAGAAGGAGATTCTGTCATATGCTACAAAATGGATGAAGCTTGTGTACATTGTTCTTAGGAGAGGAAGCCAGTCACAAAAAGACAAATACTGCATGATTTCACTTAAATGAGGGATCTAAAATAGTCAGACTCTGAGACGCACAAAGTTCAAGGCTTGTAGAAGGGGCTGCGGGGAAGTGAAAAAGGAGAGTTGTTTTATGGTGTTTTTTGTAAGATGAAAAAATTGTGAGCTCTGTTGCACAGCAGTGTGCATATAGTTAGCACTAAGAAATGGTTAAGATGGTAAATTTTATGTTTTTTTTTAAGCACAATAAAAAAATAGAACCCACATGTTCTTCAAACAAACAAACCCCAGTGATTATATTTTGATGGAGGGCAAATGTTCTGTCTCAGCAGTTCTGGGGCTGGAGCTGGAGCTCTCCAGCTTTCTAACTTGTGAGTTGGGACGTGTGACCCTCTGCTCTGCTGTCCCTTAGGCTAGAGACACAGATGTTTCCCAGGGAAGCCCCGTCGTCCTTGGGGAAGGAGCCCCCGGACCGCAGAGTGCTGCTGGAGAATCAGCCCCAGCTCCAGAGCACTCTGCACTGGGTACATCTCTGCGTCTCTCAGCCTCAGTTTCCTTGTCTGTACCTGTGGATAAAGCTACTATGCTCTGTTGTGAGGATTAGACCTTGAGCCTTCCCAACTGGCTCAGTGGAAAAGAGCCTGCCTGCCAATGCAGGAGATGAGGGTTCTATCCCTGGGTCTAGAAGATACCCCTGGAGGAAGAAATGGCAACCCACGCCACTATTCTTGTCTGGGAAATCCCATGGACAGAGAAGCCTGGTGGGCTGCAGCCTGTGGGCTCTCAAGAGTTGAACAGGACTTAGTGACTGAACAGCAACAACTTGTTAGCAAAGCATTGTAGCTATTTTGATTGCCACCCCCAGGCTGTTCTAGTTTGATTTTCAGGGCCCCTCTGTTAGCAACTCAGATTCTCAGTGATCCAAGCAGGCAATTCCAGGGGAAGTTCTTGGGGACAAACCTTAATGAGCTCAGAAGGGGGGCATTGCTTTCCAGAGCAACCAACAATAGGCAAGTTATCTGAATAGGTCTTGAAATCTGTTATAAAGGTGAGCAACCATCCCTAAAAGAAACATCAAAGACACAGCTCTCAAAAGCATCATTCATAGCAAAACAGTGCTTATACTGCCTATTTTATCAAACAGGAAGTTGTTATGTAAACTTCGGGATCATTGAGAAACTGTAAGTGGGAAGGGCCTGGCTTCCTGTGGAAGAGAGTGATGGAATTAACTAATTAGTGACTGAGCCCCGCTACATGTATCAGGCAATGCAATTTAGAGAAAGGACTAACTCAAGCAATATATTCCATTTTTGAGGAAAGTAGCTTTCACGGCCTAGATATGTACTTTAGGCCTCAAAGATCCTCTGCCACCGTGAATTGCCGTCCTGGAGGGCACTTGTTAATACAATAATAAAAACAATATTGAAAACAAAAAAATGACACTATTCAATCTAATTATAGCTATTCAGTGTCCATTTTTACAAGAGTTATAAAGGTAGGCATTTAGAATTTCCAAACAGAAGTTCATAGACAGAGTAGGACAAGAATTTAAACATATGCTACCTTCTCTCTTAGAGAATTTGATAGAGTTAGAAAAAATTAGATAGTCACTGTCTACCTGTTCAGATTTCAGCAATGTCATGATAAATACCTGAGTCAAACATGGGCAAACAAGAGACAAGTAAAATTAGGACTAAAGACTCCTAGAAGAAAACAGATCGCAGCACAAGGCACCCTTAGAGATCAGATTGCTTTCTATGCCATGAACGTTGGGACCTGACATTAAAAAGTGAGACAGAATATGTCTCTAGATTCATGTTTAGTCTGTGTTTCTTTTTTTCTCCTTTAATTTTACTCATTTGTTGAATCTGTAGTGCTGCTTTATTAACAAGAGGCGAACGCTGGCCTGGTGCGTGACTTAGAAACTACGACAGGGAAATGGTTTCTCTCAGTAATTTCAGTGTTGTCTTTTCGTCTTGCAAAGACCTCCCTTTACCCCTACCTTTAATGATGTGAACAAAGTTTCCAAACTCCAAGTCTGCTGTCATTTGCAGTAAAATGTATAATTTCCGTCTAGACTCCTTTTTCAAAAGTAAATATAAAAATTTGTGAATATCATGTCTGCAGCATTGGATTTATGCTAATAGAGCCAATTCAAACTAAAGGTAATTGTTTTTGTGCTCATTTTCCAGATAACTTTGAGAATGTTCAAGGAAGGGGTTCAAGAATGTTCAAGAAAGGTTGGACTAGAATTATGTTTTCTCAGTTTAAGAATTTTAACACACCCATGTGTCGAGATTTGGTGTTAAGCATGTAAAAGTAATTTATTTCTATGAAGCAAGTACTGAAGCTAGTGAATGAATAAATTAAAAACTAGACAAGATTCAAGATTATCCTTATATCCCTGTCATGCACCTGAATTTCCAAATTCTTCCTTAAATTGAGGGAAAGGAGTGAAGTTATAATTCATGAAATGTCAGGGGCATGTGTAGTGTCTGAAAATGTGTTTTGTGTTTTTTTGTGGAAAAAAGGCAGAAAACACTGAATTTTGTGATTTTTAAGGCCCTAAGATTCTAAGATTTTGTCAAAAGAAATGTTTAAGAAAGCTTTAACAAGGGCATGCAATGTTAGCCTTTGAACTGTTTGATTAAGTTTGTATTTCTTCTGCCATACAACCCAGCAATCCCACTGCTGGGCATACACACCGAGGAAACCAGAATTAAAAGAGACACGTGTACCCCAGTGTTCATCACAGCACTGTTTACAATAGCCAGGACACGGAAGCAAGCTCGATGCCCATTGGCAGACAAATGGATAAGAAAGCTGTGGTACATATATACAATGGAATATCACTCAGCTATTAAAAAGAATGCATTTGAATTAGTTCTAATGAGGTGAATGAAACTGGGGCCTACTATACAGAGTGAAATAAATCAAAGAAAAACACCAATACAGTATATTAACTCATATATATTGAATTTAGAAAGATGGTAACGATGACCCTATCTGCAAGACAGCAAAAGAGACACAGATGTAAAGAACAGAATTTTGGACTCTGTGGCAGAAGGTGAGGGTGGGATGATTTGAGAAAATAGCATTGAAACATGTATATTACCATATGTGAAACAGATCTCCAGTCTAGGTTTGATGCATGAGACAGGGCGCTCAGGGCTGGTGCACTGGGATGACCCTGAGGGATGGGATGGGGAGGGAGGTGAGAGGGAGGGTCAGGATGGGGAACACATGTACACCCATGGCTGATTCATGTCAATGTATGGCAAAAACCACCACAATATTATAAAGTAATTAGCCTCCAATTAAAATAAAAATTTTTTAAAGTTTGTATTTTTGTTAGGGCTCCAGGGTGGTTTGGAAATATCAATCCTTAACCATCTGGGTCCATTTACCACCCACAAAACAAAGCCACTGATCTCAGGAGGAGTTGATTGGCCTTTGCCATTTCCCTATAAAGATAAAGATCAGGTTTTATTAACACAGGTGTTACTTAAATTCCGTTTGGTTTCATGGAGTGTTACACTGCCACCCTGTGGACATGAGGCTTTTCAGCTTTTGGGGTAGTGGGGCTCAGTCATGTCTGACTCTGTGACCCTGTGGACTGTAACTGGCCAGGCTCCTGTCTCTGGGCATTTTCCAGGCAATAGTACTGGAACGGGTTGCCATTTCCTACTCCAGGGGATCTTCCCCACTTAGGGATTGAACTCATATCTCTTGCATCTCATGCATTGGCAGGTGGTGGATTCTTTACCACTGTGTCTCCTGGGAAGCCTGCTTCAGCTTTTAGGGAGGTCTTTAATTACTAACTAGTACTCCACCTAAAAATATTCAGGGCAAGCAATTGTAACAAACATACCACTTTACTGGGAGACTTTGATTATGGAGGAGGCAATGTATGTGTAGGAGCCGGGGGTATATGGGAAATCTCTGTACCTTCCACTTTTACTGTGAACCTGCTCCCAAAGATAAAGTCTTAAAAAATATCAAACAAGGAAAATAAAAATGCAGGGCAAATAGTATCTATCTACTCACCATCTAGTAGATAAATATATATAACTTTAAAATAGTATATGTGAAATTGTAAAATTTTAGGCATTGTTCACCATGCAGGAATTAAAAGAATAATGGTTTTCTACTCGAATGAAACTATGTAAAACAATAGTTACTCCATAAGCAAGTTTAAAAAATATAACTATACCATCACCAGAAATATGTAAAATGATAGTAGGTATCACAAAAGCCAGTTTAAAAAAATTAACTATACCACCACCAGAAACCACAAAACTCATTTCGGGAAAGTGAGTTTCTTTTTTGAGCTAAGTCCCAGTTGAGATTGGCCAACCATCCTGGTTTGTCGGAACGAAAAGTTTTCCTAGGATGTAGGAATTTCCATGTTAAAACTGGAGAAGTTCTGGGCAAACCAGAGTTCCCTGGTAATGCAGACAGTAAAGAATCTGCCTGCAATGCAGGAGACCTGGGTTCGATCCCTGGGTCGGGAAGATCCCCTGGAGAAGGGAATGGCAACCCACTTTAGTATTCTTGCCTGGAGAATTCCAAGGGTAGACCATGGAGTTGCAAAGAGTTGGACACGACTGAGTGACTAACACTTTCACGATAAACCAGGAAGACTTGATCACCCAAAGTGTGACCCACATATTGCTCTCTTGCCCAGGGATTTTAGCCTTCTTTCTTTCTAGTAATCTGTCACAGACATAGGGAAGCTCATTGTAATCACTAGAGAATAAAAGGAGAGTATGGTGAGCTTGAAGCAAATGGAGCTAGTGTTATGAACAGCATTATTCATAATCATCCCAAAGTGGAAGCAGTCCAAAAGTTTGTCATCTGTTGAATGGACAAATAAAATGTGGTATATTCATACAATGGAATATTATTGAGCAATAAAAATGAATTAAATACTGATACAGGCTACAACCCTGGATAACTCTTGAAGACACCACGCTAAGTAAAAGAAGTGGACCTAAAAGGCCATAGTTGTGATTCCATTTATACGAAATGTCCAGAGTAGGCAAATCCATAGAGACAGAAAGTAGATTAGTGGTTGCCACGGGCTGAAGGGAGGGGGGATGAGGAATGTTAATAGGTATGGGTTTCTTTTTTGAATGATGAAATGTTCTTAGATTAGATAGTGGTAATGATTTCACAACTCTGTAAATAGACTAAAAGCCATGGAATATCACACTTTAAATGGGTGAATTGTCCGGTATGTGAATTATATTTCAATAAAGTTGTTTACAAAAGAGAATAGATCCTCAGTGTCATGCTTCCACTGTAGCAGACTGTCAGGAAGCAGAATGATGAATAATATGGAAAAACGTGAAAAATTAACATATGTGTAAAAGTTTCCATGATTAACCCCTTTCAGGTCTATAAGCTATGGAATCAATTAACTTGCAAATGACTTGAGAGAGTAAGGAAGCCCTCAATTTCAGATGCAACTTTGCCTGAGAGAGTCAGAGATATATCCATCTGGGTTTGACTCCTGACTCCAGCACCTCACTGCTCAAGTCTCGGTTTCCTCACCTGTAGAATGGGCTTGGTAACATGTTCACTGAGTTGAGTCACTGTAAGGACTGAAGGCAGGTGGGTCTTGAGCCATCTGGTTGGCCTCCTGAGACACAATTGTCGTGACTGTTGTTCATGCACATCCTATTTTCCTGTTGTTGTGACCCCAGATACTGACCAAGTGCTGGATTGGGTGAACTGTCACTCTGGGTAAACTGTTCAGTATATTCAGTATAAAATTTAGGGGAGTTTTGGCAAGGCATCCCTGGAGAGGCGCTCCTAACTGAGAGGACAAGTTGCGGTTTTAAACATTTCAATTCAGGAAGGGAAAGTGAAGAAGTGTGTCTGAAGCAGGTGTGTGGCAGTGCAAAATCTAGATTGGGTCCCGGTTCCTCCTTCCACAGGTAGGAGGGTGATCCTGTGGAATTCACCTGTAGGGGCTCCCAGGAGCTCCAGGTATGACTGTTTTGGCTAAATCTACAGAAGAATGAAGAAAACTCTCATGAACAGAAAACTGGCCTAAGATCAAAGCAGTAGAGGGAAACTACTGATGTATTTCAAGTAGGACCCGTTCTTCAGAATTCATTATTGTATTTAACTTTGAAAAAGATGTGTGTGAAACCCAAGCACATTTTTAAAATTAGCATAACTTGAGATTTTTAAAATAACATTTAACACTTCTAATAACAGTTAAAATTAGCGTGATTTGAGATTCTTTTAATAACAGTTAACAATTGCTGAACACACACACCCCCAGAAATCCTAAAACCACAGTGAATGTTTTTTAATGTGTTTGCTTAATAAGTATTTGTTGAACAGGTGTTAGGTTGACTCATGTGAAAGTGATGTTCAGATATCAGCCCATTTCACATGCTTGAACCTATTGGCTAAATTTTAGTTCAAGGAGTCAGCAGTGAGAACTCTTCTACTCTCAAGTGATTGATAATCTAGTAAGGAATACAGCCTTCATACAAATACTGGCAGAGTAATTAATCAGCAAATAATTACAGGTGTGCCAACTGTGAGCCGAAAGAGGGACCCAGGGGACCATGGAATGAGGGCACCAACCTAGTCTTGGGAGGGTCACTGGGGACGTGATGGGAGGGATGGGCAAGAGGAGTCAGATGGAGAAAGGGGTGGGTCTCCTAGGTGGTGCAGACTGAGAGGGAAGGCCGCTGGAGAAGAGAACCAGAAAGAGCTCTGGCCAGCTGGAGGCTGATGTCAGGAGGTGATCAGAGGAAGAGGAGCTGAGCAGGGAGGCTGAGCAGGCCCTTGTAAACCGTATTCATTTTAGGATAGATGTTGAGCAGCTAAAGGGTAAACTGCAGTACATTAATAATTTTAAGAGTTTATGTGAGCAAATACAGATTCTAATGCGGCAACGCCACATCGGAACTCGTTAGGAGGGAAGTGGGTAGAAGTGCTCTGCGGACAGGAGCTAGGGGAGAGACACACAGCTAAGTGAAGAGGCAAAGCAAGGAAATTATTTATCTATTTTATTTGGCCATGCCGCTTGACCTGTGTGATCTTATTTCCCCGACCAGGGATCGAACCCCGACCTGGGCCCCGTGCATTGGCAGCGTGGAGTCTCAACCACTGGACCTCCAGGGAAGTCCCAAGGAAAGTATTTGATTAAGCAGTTGCCTCATTTGGGAAAAGCCCAGTTGGCTGTTCATGATGGATTGTTTTCAGGTTTCAATTTCTCAGCCTCGAGGCATTTACAGACTTAAGTTTTGGTTTGCTTACCTCGACCACCAGAGCATTAGAGCCAACTCAGACTAATGGCCTCCCTGTTTAATTAATTAAACAGTCTAAAGGGAAAGGGGAAGCCACAAAGTGTTTTAGGTAGGGGAGCAGCTGATTTTTATTAATACATTGTGTATTGGTATAGAATTAGTCTCTGAGACCGTCTAGTTGGCATTTCCAAGTCTGAACAGAATGAAGCATCCGAAGTCTGAATTGGTGTCCAGTCTTAGCAGTGAGGGCTGTGCGCCTGTGCCTCTAGAAGGAGTGTCCATTCGTGATGAGGGCAGTGCTCGTCCTGGTGGGCAGGGAGGCAGTGATCACACCACAGCCCTCACAGCTGGGTCCCCTGAGATTCATTCACAGGCTCTCTTGTTCCTCTGAGAAACTGTGACTATTCAGTTTCCAGTGGAACAGATGGAAGCTGAGATTCAGAAAGGAGGTGGCATATGGAAGACATCATACTTCTCTTTTACACTTGAAATAAATGGCTTGGGGTGGATTCGCTGCTGAGAAGTCCCTTCGAAACAACTGAGCCAGGGTTTTAAAGTGACTATTTCAGTGAGAATTCAAGGTAGGTATAAAAGCAACTGAAAGAGTACAATATTGATTACAGTAGTTGATCTGCTTTATATAATCACACTACACATAATATTGAAACACACAGCCATGTTGACTGTAGATAGGGCACCAAGTTTGGTTGTTGTTCCGTCACTAAGTCACGTCCGGCTCTTTGTAACCCCATGGACTGCAGCATGCTAGGCTTCCTTGTCCTTCACTGTCTTCCAGAGTTTGCTCAAACTCATGTCCATTGAATCAATGATGCCATCCAATCATCTCATCCTCTGTCACCCTCTTCTCCTCCTGCCTTCAATCTTTCCCAGTATCAGGGTGTTTGACTTGTCACATCCGGTGGCCAAAGTATTGGAGCTATAACTTCAGCATCAGTCCTTCCAATGAATATTCAGGATTGATTTCCTTTAAGATAGACTAGTTTAATCTCCTTACAGTCCAAGGGACTCTCGAGTCTTCTCTGGCACAATTAAGAAGGATCAATTCTTCGACGCTCAGTCGTCTTTATGGTCCAACTCTCACATCTGTACATGAAATGTCAGAAAAACTATATGCTGGAAAAACATAGCTCTGACTATAGGGACTTTTGTCAGCAAAGTAATGTCTCTGCTTTTTAATATGATGTCTGAGTTTGTTATAGCTTTTCTTCCAAGGAGCAAGCATCTTTTAATTTCGTGGCTGTAAGACTGTTTAATACCTGAAACATACCTTACTAGTAAATAACAGCTCTGTGCTCCTAAAGCTTAATTAGGATCCATCCTTTCCATGTAATTAGGATAAGCTACCAGAAAAAGAAAAATAGAGTTATTGTGAATTTTTGACAGTAAATATTTTCATGTTTGGTACCAATATTATCACCCACAAACACTTTTGTATGACCTGCAAGATGTTAGGCTTCATTTTTATCTGTTATCGTTTCATATACTTTTGTTTTTATTATAGTGTATCACTTTAGAAGCTCTTGACTAAGAATCACAGTAACAAATTGAAAATGTCTTAAACAACACAAACATGATCTCATTTAAAGAAGTCTGAAAGTAGGTGGGCCCAGTGTTAATTCAATAAACTGCTAAATTTGTGCAAATTTTAAAGTCAAAACTAGAGATAGAAAGAAAATTTGGGCTCGTGAATGGCTCAAAGACCAAAACGCAAACCCAAGTCCGGAGATGGCCATCATCCCCACTTAACTCATAAATTCTCCTTTGCTGTCAGAGTTGTCCCAGGGAGAGGACTCAAAAGCACAGAACATTGTGATCTTGTGAACATAGTGGTGTTGGTGGTTAGAACAGGCCAATGAAGTTTAGTTACCTCACACATGTCAGAGGGATTTAGTTGGATCAACTTTTCACAGTTCTAGAGATCAGGGAACAATCTGATTGACCTAATGACATATTCATAAGGACAGTCTTAGTTCCCAGTAAGCCAGAATTTTGGCTTCTGTGGTGGTTTAGGCAGTAAAGAGTTTGCCTGCAATGCGGGAGACCTGGGTTTGATCCCTGGGTCAGGCAGATCCCTTTGAGAAGGGTATGGCTACCCTCTCCAGTATTCTTGCCTGGAGAATTCCACAGACAGAGGAGCCTGGTAAACTGTTACAGTTCATGGGGTCACAAAGAGGCAGACACGACTGAGTGACTAATACTTACTTACTTAAGCCAAAATTTAGTCTCTTGTCCAAACCCTGTTTAGTCTTAGATCTTTGTCTTGGTAACTCCTTTGAGAAATAGGTGGTATATTTCATATATTCTGAGAAATATCTAGCATAATGTAAGTCTTATATAAAGAATGTTACTATTACAAATGATAATAATATACTTAAAATGTTGCCATTCCTCCAAGAGCTTTATTCAAATCTAAAACTTGAGAAATGATTAGTTATAGCAACAATCAGAATGTAATATATTATAATTCAGGGATTGCTTTTCTCCTGTTATTATTATTATCATTGTTTTAAATTTGGGGGTGAAGGTGGGAAGTGGGAACTACTCTAAACTTTAAATTGATAGTGCTAAATAAAATGCATTTCTACCTTAAAAGGACCATTCAATAAATTAGATAGTCCACTTCAGAAAGATGAAAAGATTGCTGATGAGCCACTGAAAACATCACCTGGCTAACGACAGTTTAATGTCGAGGTTAATGTTAAGATTAAGGTTACGGACTTTAGCGTTAGATAAATACGGGTTTCATTCCCAAATTCTGCTACCTTTCATCTGTCTGAACCTAAGAAACTTTTTTAACCTTTCAGACCTCAGTTTTCTTAACTGCAAAGTGGATATGCTAATAGTTGTTTTTTTGAGTCTTAGAGTATAACAAGATAGCCCACATAAACCATTTCTCGGTGTGTAGTGCACAGACGTTGCTCATTCTGTGTGAATTAATCACAACAGCTATATTGTGTGTTGATACAAAACTCATGATAGAAGAAAACCACAAGAACCATCCTGAATTATGTGTGTATATCCAAACAGGGAAATTAAACTCTGACACGTAAACAAAAACATTCGAATAGCATATTTTCCAAACTTCAATTGCAGACGTTTTTCCTCAGTGATTGCCTTTTAAAGGGGAACCCTGATTGAGGCCTGCAAAGCAATTTACTATGCTCTTGCCAGGCAGAAAATGGACACTCATGCCTCCTTGATGATATGAAAGCTCGGCACTGATTGCCGCCTTAGGCTGTTGGCTATTAATGTCCAGATACCTGTGGTTTGAACTAACCTCCTTCTCCAAGCCCAGTCTTTGAAATAAAAAAGTAAATATTATAGTATTTTAAGTTACATTGTTAAATATATTTTTAGTAATATTAAACTACATTGTTTAATGATATTTAATCATATTCTATTATAGCTAATAGTATATCATATTATTACTTATATTTAAAATATTTGATTAAATTTTAAAATTTAAAATATTTAATGGTATAAATCTGTTAATAAGACTTAAATAATTAATAAAAATAAATATTAATTATTTCAAATACAAAATTATATTATTATAAACTATTTTAGAGGGGCTTTGCAATCATTTTGTGTTGTAAAATTTCTAGCAAAAGATTTAATTGGAATGTTTGTCTGAGGTATATGTTGCAATATTTTCAAATGCAGATCTGATGATTTGATAAACAAACAACCTTGCTAAGTCCGAAGTCATGGTTTCCTAGTTCATCATCTCTGAGTTTAAATAGTGTGTCTATCATCCACAATAGCAATAAGGTTTTGAAAGAAAGCACTTTGCTCTCGGCTCTAATCTTTGCTTGTAAGTGGTCGAAGAATTCTTGTTGAAAATATGTGAGAGAGATGGAGACATCTTTTTACTAAACACAAAGAGCTAAATAAAATAATGTTTGTGCAAATGTTTTTAATTTGTGAACAGATAACCTTGTTATATGGAATTAGTTCATATAATGGAACTAGTTTGCTGTTCCAGTTAAAATCACAATCTTATATATATTTAAATAATAAACAAAATTATAAAGAGTTTACTGAGTGCTATAATATTGCATATAGCAACCTGCAAACTCAGCCTTCTATCCCCCCAAATCTGTCCTTTTTCCTCTTCAGAACTTATTAGCATATAATAACTTAGTATGAGTTTTACCTGTTTATGTCTAGTGTGTCTTCTGGTCGCTGCCCAAGTGACGACAGGGATTTTGATCTGTTTGGTCCACTGGTGTCTTCATAGTTCTTTGCATGGTCCTTGGCACACAGTGCCAAATAACTGTTCAAACAGTCAATTCAATAACTGTCAAAGAGTCAATGAACCAGTCATTAGAGCTAATTTAACCTCAACTGGAGCAACCTGGGTACCTAGAGTGACAAAATTCTTAAACGTGAAGAAATTGACCAAGAACATACTAGGTAGCAAGTACTAATACACAGTGATTGAATCTGTTATAATCCCCACCTACAGATGAGGAAATCGAGTCAGACAGAACTGAAGTAACTCCAAAGCTCATCGGTGGAGCCAGGATTGGACACAGGCTAATATAGGAGTCCGTGTTCTAACTACTGTATTATTTCCAGAAGACAGGAAAGGTGAGGGCTCTGACGTCAGAGACATGTTGAAGGTGGGGGACATAAGAGAAATAAAGTGCTTTGAAATCTAATACCATGTCTACCATAATGGTAGTAACTGATCTTTCCATACACGCTAAGGGCGAAGAACTGTTTTCTGACATACCAAGAGCCTTTCTTTACCACTGCAGTAATTTCTGAAGCAAAGAAAAACCTGGAAGACTCCTTTTCTTCTCTTTTCTAGGTGAACTTTAGTGTATTCTTGGAAAGACATTGGTATTTAAAGCCAATTGTTTTTGTGCTCAGACTAAGTCATAAATGGTAAACAACAATAAATGATGTAATAGAAATAAGAAGGAAGGGGCCAGGGCACAACCATTAAAAGAATGACACAGCTGTTGAGGACATAAGGAAAACTGGTTAGAATCTACCAGGCGCAAGATGGTGGAAGATTGGACTTGCCCTAGACCTTGAGCCTCATTATACAGTCATTGTAATGAATTAGCATGCTAAATGACATGCCCACAGGCACCATGACGGTTCTCAGGCTGATCAGCAGGGGCCAAAAAATGGGCAGTGCCCCTGTTCCTGGAAATCTCTACCCATTCTCAGAGATAGAATATTCCTCCCGCTCGGTAGCCTATGAAATTACCCAGCCCTTAAAAACTACTAACAGCCACTCCTGCACCCTGGGGCTGCTGTCACCTTCTGAGATGGACCTTATTCTGATCCAGGAATGTGTATCTCTCTAAATAAACTTGCTTTCACTTTACTATGGATTGCTCTTGAATTCTTTCCTGTGTGAAGCCAGGAGCCCTCACCTGGTGGCCCATCCCAGGAATTCGCCCAAGACCTGGGACAGGACCATCCTCTTGATCCCCATTTTCCTGCAACTTGATTAGTTATTGGGTAAGTTTTCCTGTTTTCACCCCCTCTTTTGTTTGTTTCTCAATATCTGTAGTAAGGGCAATGTTGGCGTTTTGCCCACATCACTCACAGCTTAATAATTGCAATTATAATCCCACATTTCTTAGAGTGCGCGACTTCACTACCAGATAAAAGTCCTGGGACTTGGTTCTCACGCGTCAGGGTCGCTGCCTCCCTTGCCTGCTCCCGTGTCCCATCGAGGTGCCCTGGCTCGGTGAGCTGCGTCCGCGCTTTCTGGCCCTCGGCCCACCTTCTGTCCTCTGGCAGTTGCTCTCTTTGCTCCGCTCATGTATTTCATGCCTGGATCAGGGCTTGAAACGGCAGCAGTTCTGTCCTTGCGGGGTGCTGGTGGGGTGCATGGCGGTCTGCAAGGTGGTGGGTGACAGTGCGGGGTGCCTGGGCCCAGAGCCACACTGGTTGGAGAAGCCTTTTAAGAACAAAGGCTGGGACTTCCCTGGCGTCCAGTGGTTAAGACGCTGCACCTCCGCTGCAGAAAGCACAGGTTCTATCCCTGGTAGGGGAACTGGGATCCTGCATGCTGTGGGGTGTGGTCAAAAAGCAGAAAAAAAGAAACCAAAAGTGGGGAGCACTCTTGTCGGAGAGGAACCATGAGAACCCTGCTGTAGATTCTGACTCCTCTGATCGGGAGGCTGGGAGAAGAGGGCCTGATTTGACGTTTGAAAACCTCTCAACTTTATTACAAAGGCAGTTTTCACTTCAGGGCTGGCTGTAGGTAAAATGTCAAGTGGTCATCCGGTGTCTGGATTCAATCTCTGAAAGTATTTTCCATGACACACAAGGCCTCCTAGTCTCAATTAGATTGAAAAGGCTCGAAAAGTGCAAATACTTTCAAAATAAAACCAAAAAAAAATTGGTAGAAATATATCAGAATATTTTTTTCTCTGAGGGGTGAAGAAAGAAAGAAAGGAGAAAGGAGGGAGGGAGGAAAGGGAAGATGGGAGAGGGAGGGAGAGAGGGAGCTGGTGTTACTTTACATACTTGAGACCAGTCTCAGAACACATATATAATTTTATACACTCCTTTCTACCTAATATTACAGCATTAATTTCCTCAAGCCATTAAAAAACTCCCCCTGAGGCAGATTTTTAAGAACTGTTAAGTACCTCATACAAAGAGCAACCACTTAAAAACCAGCTTCCTAGAACTTTATGATTCTGAGAAAGCTCCAAACTTGGAAGCAGCAGGAAAACAGGCTCTGAACAACAACAATAATAAAATCCCCTGAGCACTCAGAGATAAATAAATATACGAGAAGAGCCGGAAAAAAAAAACAAACCAAATGATGCCTTTATATTGTGATTTTTATCTTTTGTTGTTCTGTGCAAAAAGTGTGGTGTGATTGATATTATTTCCACCTTCAAGTCTCAGGGAAGGAGAATGGAGGACACGAGTGTCTAATAACTCCTCACTTGTGCATTTCAGCCACTGAGGTCCCAGGCTAAAAGAGAGCTTAAATTTGATAATAATGTAGCAAAGCCAAATTGCAGACCAGAAACTGAAATGTGTGTTTCTGGCCTCTGTTCCTCCTGGCGAGGACATTGGCTGTTGAACCTTAAAAGCTAATAATTTAATATTTTCCTCCTTGGCATGCTGTAGCATCACCCCTTCCTTGAGGCATGGAGAGGAGATGCTCTGGCTCTGATGAATGTCAGTGGGGGACCATACCCCCTCGATTGATACCCACCATAGGAATAATTACTGCCTTGGTGATGGCTAGTGTATCTGTCTTTTTAGCCAGTTTCAAGGTTCAGCATATGTGCTGTGGCACACCATGATCAGGCTTCTAGTGGGTCTGATAAAGTAGAAACGCAGGATGGCAAGGCCATGTGCTGGAGTAAGAATTTGCTTGCATGGCAAATTCTTAGGCCATGAATGTTGACGTGGCCCTTTCCAGCCAAGGTCCTTCTCTGGGGCTCCTTTTGATGATTATAAAATTTTATTTCCCTATAAAATTTCATTCCCCATGTGGTACTGATAGACTGCAACTGAGTTTGAGAATGTACATTGTATATTTTCAATATATGTAATTCCAAAACTCAGATGTATTTGATCACATCAAATCTGTTGTTAACCATCTGTAAAGCTTATTCTAACAAAATAGGATTAGAATAAAGGAACATTTTAACAATTTCTCCTTTCATAGTGACACCTCACTGATTCAACTATGAATCAGGCCATTGTTTCAGAATGTGATCTGTTCATTACAGAATTGATCCCATGGGAAAGTCAATTTATTCTAAGGGATTTGCAGGAGTTTAAGTCTTACTTGTTAGGATAACATTGTTAATGCATGTACAAAAATTTTGTTCAAAGCCATCTTGGAGGAACTTGTTTGGTGTGAACTCTAGTCACATGTTTCAAGTATCCTATTCTAACTTGAGATGAATTTGGAGGCTTGCAAGTAAGTCCTATGCTTTCAAATTCTCATTCAGAATATATTAAAAAGTTATTATTTAAATTTTTTGAAGCTGTAGTATGTACACAAGGTACAAAACTCAGACATTACAAATAAATATTAACCTCTTGTCAGATATGTGATTTGCAAATATTTTCTCTCATTCTGTAGGTTGTGTTTTCATTTTGTTGATGAGTTCCTTAGCTATGCAGAAACTTCTTAGTTTTCTATAGTTCTCTTTGTTTATTTTTGCTTATGTTGCCTTTGTTTTTGGTATCAAATCCTCCATTTACATTTGATTCAAATACCACTTCCAGTTTTTTCAGTTTTTATTTCTCTGCTGCAATTTTATTTTTGTCAGTCAATTCCTTTTTTTAATTATCCATTTTCCTAAACATCATTTTGCAAAATGTCATGTGGATTTATCACTGGGAGACAAGGAGGCAACACGATCCCTTGCTTTGCTGTCTGTGTAAGAACCGAATAACAGATATGCAGTGAGTGGTCAACCACTGATAAACTCTGAAAGAAGTGACATGATTGATATCTGATCTTCATGGGCATCTGTTATATACATCTGATTTGTGGACTGCAGAGATAGAAGAGAAGTTTGTATTTAATGCATAATACTCACAGGTAATATATTGTGCTGACTGAAGTTTGAATTGTGTTATTAGTTAACTAAACTGCGGTAACTGAAACGTCTACATTCCAGTCATGACTGCCTACCCAGTGGCAGATTTTATTCCAAAGATGGTGCAATAGTCTCTCCCATCCTACACGTTTTTCTAGGACTTTGCCGTTTCCATCTCAAAAGGTAGGGTCTAATTCCCCTTTTCTTGAGTCAGGGCAGTTTTGTGCCTTTCTGGTAACCAATAAAACAGGGGAAAATAGCCTCATTAAAAAAAAAAATAGCTGAACGATTTCTAAAGATGAATCACGAAAGTCAATACACGTAACACTGGCACACTTTTATCAAAGCTCTAAGTCACCCACCAACTGCTGGGTGACTACTGGGCTGTGAAGAAGTCCAAAGAAGTCTATTTGGAGAAATCACCTGGACAAGTTGTGTGAATTGCTTGATCCACTATTAGATTATTGAAATTTTAGGTTCAGTCTTTTGCTAATATAATTAATTTTATAACAAACATCTTGGAACATACTTCATTTTTCACAAGTGCGAATCTATGTGCCAGTTAGATTCCTCAAATCAGAATAAGCACAAATCTTGATATTGAAAGGATACACCAAAGAATTAGATTAAGTGAGAGTAAAGATTATATTTAGGTTTTCAAGGAAGTATTTAGTGGTCCACTTGGTGAAGTAACAGTTACAAATATTACTTGTGCTAATAAGACAGAAGCTGCTAGTGGCACCGGGAAAAGACACATTTCTTTGGGAAGAGAAAATTCCATAGGCAAGAAAGTTTATTCTCTGACTTAAACATGCTTTTGTAGAAAAATGGCCATATCCTCTGACCAAGAAATTGGAGAGTTGCTTATTCTTTGATCTATGTTCTTTCAAATGCAGACAATGAACAAAAAACAGACAGAGGGTGGGGAATTTTTTCAAGAGAACAGGTTTTAGGGATCAATCTAGAGTCAGTACCATCCTTCTTTATGTTGTTCATCAGTTTGGTTAGCATTTACTAAAGGATGCTCAGCTGGAAACAAACCCTGATGTGGGTGTTCCTCACAATGGGAACTTCACATCATTAACACAAGGGTAAGTTACATCAGTATAATTTATCTAAGAAGACAAGGAAGTTGATTTGATACTATAGATCGTCATAAGAAAAAATACCAACATGACAATATTTGGTCTTAAAGAGTTAACCCTCCGCAATCTAAAAAGTAGCTATCCAGAATGACTCACTTCTGTAAGTTGCAAACTTTTCAAATTCTTTGTTTCTGGCTTGAACTTTATCTCCATGCTGAGTGATTGAAATTTGTACAATGTATCCTTTTCAAGACAGTTACCCTCACACATACCTTAGGTCTCTTTGGTGGCTAGTTTCAGTTCTCTATCTCAATAGACTTGATAAGGCAGTGTTATAGTTAATATGTAGTGAAGTTCTGAAAGTGCCTAACAGACTTCCTTGTCTTTATCTGACCCTCAGAGCATTTGTCTATTAATTTCAGGTTAGTTTGCTTTTTCATTTTAAAGTATGTGTGTTTGGTTTCAAAGGGTTATGTTTTTCCTCTTTGCTGCATCATTTGATTTGGGCGCTTTGAATTTTTTTTTTTTTGATAATTCTTTATTAGAATAGTGTTACTGTTTGCTAAACATGGTTAAAACCCAGTTTCCTGCATAGCTGAACAAACCTCAAAGAAGTGAAGTGGTGGAGGGTCCGCTGAGCCTGATCCCGTCTCAGACTGCACGTGTCACGTGCTGGCTGAAATGCAATTTGCCTTCTCTGCTTTGTTTACTTTCCCTGTGAAGCGCTCTCCTAAGACCTAACCTTTACTCGGTGGGTGACTTTCTTTATGGGAGTAAAAGGAAGCCTCCTTATGAAATCGCTGTTATGGGAATGATACAAGCTATCTAGTATTCAAAGTTCTAAACATTATTTAAAAGGCAAAGATACCCCAACACATCAAAACAAGACCAAAAAGTCCACCAGCCACTCTTTCAACTGAAGTGATGAAACCCAAAGAATTCAGATAGTGAAATGGAGAAAATGAGAAGAAAGTTCATCTGAAAATCCGCCATTAGTGAAGTGATGAAGAACGTTTACTGGCTTAGTCTGAAACTTGTCAAGTTTGCAACTCTTGGCTGCCTATGGATTTCTGTGGTCCAGTGTACAGTTTTAAACAGCTGTTTAAAGTCATGTGTAACTAACCTGGTAAGTTTTCCTGGTCTAATATTTGTCTTTGTAGGAAGTAGAACAGATAGAATTTAGCTTGTTATAGTGGTTGAATTACTTTCTCTTTATGAGAAGTTTTCTCATGAGAAATGATGGCAAGGCAAGAGTCTTTTTTCCAAAATAAATTAGGAGCGTTAGTGATTATAGTAAGGAGGGCAGATCTGCTTTATTTCTTTCAAGTTGTCTCTTCATAGATTGTTATTATTATTATTTTTGCAACTGGGGGCATGGGGTTCTGGCAAAGGAGGCATAAATGAAATCAATTTGCACACCTTAAAAAATACCAGTTAAACTCATTTATTACAAAATCATTTATATTCATCTTAAAGCATGAAATAGGTTCAGCCACAGGGCAATGCCTTGTCATTGCAAGCAAAAGTACTATTTATATTGTGGATAGACGATTGTATCGGGAGGGGGATGATGAGGGAAGCAGATGTGGATGCCATGTAGAACACTTTATCTTATTATTGATCACTATATATTTACATGTTATTTTATGTGTTATATACTTATATATGATTATCATTATTAAATGACAGAATTGTTTGTAAATTCCTGTCTATCTGTGCATTTATAATTTTTTTGGTGAGTTTTTCTGGAAATCTATGATTTTCTTCTCATTTTGGGTATTATTCCTCCTAAATAGTGTTTCATATCTTTACAGTTATATTGTGACTTATTTGTGCTTAAAACAGTCACTGAATCAAATTTAAAAGCCAAATACATTCTAGTCAGGGAAAGATGTACTCTTCTTATCTAAAGACAATGTGACAATACTTATAGTTTTAAAACAAAAAAATACCAAATACAGTATTCATTATTAGGCTAAAGTATTAAAGATAGAAGTCTGTGGTAGAGTAAAAAAGGAAAGGTATTTGTGTGTTATACTCTTGGTTTAATTTAAACCATCATTTTAAACACTACTTAAGCTTACTATTGTTTCGGCACTTTTTAAAAATATGGTTGGTATTTTATAGAATTCTTTGCTGAAGACTTCACTACCGCGGATGTAGAAATATGTGCTTTAGAGTTTTTATAAACCTAAATATCCAAACTTAAAAATGGAAAACTGGGACTATTAAATGTTTTCTTTTTTTATTAAATGTTTTTCTCTGATTATAAAAACAATACATATTCATTTTAAAATGTTTATAAGATAGAGAAGAACAAAAGAAAAAAATCCTGTAATTCCACAACTATCGACCTATAATTATATTTTCTTTCAATGATTTTTCCTCAAGTATGTATATAATTTTTCACACACTGTGCACCCAGCTCTTTCATTGAACATTACTTTGTGGATTTTCCTGTATACCTTGATGTTTTTATGGAAATAAGGTCCTTAATATATTTTAAATATTCCATCATATGAATGTGCCACTATAATTTGTTTATTAATTTCCCGACTACCAAAACTGATGTTGGCTGTTTCTATTATTGGAGTCTCCACTTTATTTTTTAGCTAAACTTAGTTTTATCTTATTTCTGTGTGTGGGCTCCTTGATTTCAGGGTTTGGCAGAAGGAGTAGACAGTCTGTTCCTTTGCTGAGTTGCCTTCCGTTCACCTCCTACAGAGAAAGGCACAGCTGATATGGTGGAACTGCAGAAGACACGGTCTGCCAATTTGACTAGTGATTGTAATCATGTTCTCCATCTGTTCCTCCCACATCAGGGCAGGGGAGACAAAAGCTAGGTGAAAGACCAGTGAATAGAGCCACGGATCAGAGGAACGATATGAAAAGTGCTGGATTTTATTGCACTGTTTGATTTTTTTTTTTTCTGTGCTATTGTTTTTAGCTTGGACTTTGCTATGAAGGTCATCCTTGATTTCATTGGGTGGTTCTTTCTGTTAATTAATTTTTTTATTATCATGCTTGGTAAATAACATACAGCATACCCCCTATAACTGCCAATTCATGTATCTCAACATTTTTAGAAAATTATTAGTCATTATTTCTCAAAAGGTTGCCTCTACTATATCCTTTTCTTGCCTACTGATACTCTGTGCATGTTCAGTCACTCAGTCATATCTGTCTCTTTGCGCCCATGGATTGTAACCTGCCAGGCTCCTCTGGAATTTCCCAGGCAAGGATACTGGAGTGGGTTGCCATTTCCTCCTCCAGCGATCTTTCCTACCCAGGGATCAAAACTGCGTCCCCTGCATCTCTTACACTGGCAGGCAGATTCTTCACCACTGAACCACCTGGGAAACCCTGAGACTCAAATTAGATGTATATTATATTATCATTCCCACTGGGTGATTCTTGATATTGAGGCATCTTTGCCTTTTAAAAAGAAATGAAAGTGTCTTATAGAAAGGAATGTTAAAACTGCTGTCCCAAAATGCATAAATCATAGTTCTATGTTTGAGCATGGGTTTTACACTAATGGAGGAATCTGTATGTATTAGTTGAGTGTATTAACTGACCTGATATTTTAAGATTGCATATGCCATGTGCTGCAGAGAACAAAAAAATAATTATTGTTTTTCAGAACACTAGCATTGTGAGATCCTTTATGAAAAAGAAACAAAAGAGATTCATGGCCAAATAATTTATGGAAATGCTTTTTGCCATACCCTCTTTTTGTAGATTCAACAGGATACAATCTCATATTGGTGACTTTGTTTATAACAATTTTGTGATCTTCTTTGGCAATAAAACTCTCTTTTTTTTTTTTTTTTGAGTAACAAATCCCAACCATGAGGACCTAGTGCTCAGAAGTGCTCTTTTAGAAGCCTCAAGTCAATTCAATAAGATTGTCAGAAATAATAAGATTCAGAAGGTTGTCCTGTTTAAAAAAGTATATATATACATATGTGTGTGTGTGTGTGTGTACAATACTTCTCTTGTATATCAATATACAACTTTATAACATGCGTGCTAAGTTGCTTCAGTTGTGTCTAACTCTTTGCAACCCTATGGACTGTAACCCTCCAGGCTCCTCTGTCCATGGGATTCTCCAGGCAAGAATACTGGAGTGGTTTGCCATGTCCTCCTCCAGGGGATCTTCCCAACCCAGGGATCCAACCTGCGTCTCTTATGTCTCCTGTATTGACAATTGGGTTCTTTACCACTAGCGCCACCAAACCATAACTCCAAAATTCCATAACGTATCCAGAAATTAGTACACCATGCACTGATACAGGAATAGGCAAGCCAGTAAAACAATATGCTCCAGAAATTATACTATGTACATAAGGGAGTGTGGAATATGATAAAGATGATAATTCAAGCCAAAGTGAGGCTATCCATTTAGAATGAAAAATAACTCCTTCCTTCAGTAGGTGAAAGAATAAGTAAACTGACAATTCAGGTAAGGAGATATTATTCAAAGCTACTATAAAAAGAAATGAGCTATCAAGTCATGAAAGACATGGAGGACACCAAAATGCCTATTACTAAGTGAAAGAAGCCAATCTGAAAAAGCTGTGTGGCTCCAACTGTATGATGGTCTGAAGAGGGCAAAGCTACGGAGATACTGGAAACATTGATGGTTGAGAGCGATGGCACTGGGCTCTGGGGAGATAAATGGGCAGAGCACAGAGGATTGTCAGAGCAGTGAAAGTACTCTGTATGGTAATCATTATACTTTTGTCCAAATACCAAGACTGAACCCTAAGGTAAACTGTGGACTTTGGATGATTGTGATTATTCCACTGTAGGCTCATGCTTACTAAAAAATGTGCTATTCTGATGAGTGGTGTTGATAATGGGAGAAGCTATGCATATGTGGGAGCAGAGAGTTGATGGGAAATCTCTGTACCTTAAACTCAATTCTGTTGTACACCTTGAGCTAATCTAAACCAAATAAAGTAAAAAATGAAGTACTCCTTTCTTTGAAAACAAAGGTGAAAAAAAATTCAAAGAATTTCAACTCCTATTAACATATTACTACCAGATTCAAATAAATTCCACGAGGTATTTTAAAAAGATATAATTTAAATACAAACAGACAAAAAAACAGAACAAGACTTCATCCTATAAAATATTTTGATAAGTTAGGAAAGACTATTTGTATAATCTTGGAGTGGGAAAGAAGTCCGTTTCAAACCCTAGACTCACTAAAAGAAATTATTAATAAATTCAACTGCTTAGAAATTAACTATATGACAATAAACAGAAGACAATAAAAACAAATCCAAAGAATGGAAAAAAGTTTTACACATGATAAACACAATTTTACCAGCTCTTATAAAGGAGAGTATTTAAATATTGTTCAGAACAAGAAGGCCTGCTTTTTTTTAAATAAGAAACATTAATGGCTAAGAAACATTAATGACTAAAAAATGTGATAGATGTTCAACCTCACAGCAACATAGAATTGCATAGGAAAAATGAATGATCAATTTTTATTCTATCAGATTGGCAGAGATAAAGACATCTTATAATTGGCCAAGTTTGGATAAGCTGGAACTTCCATGTGCTTTTCATTAGGATGTAAGTTGATAGCATTCTAGAAAATAGTGGGTAAATAAATATCAAAAGAGATAAAAGAGAAAGCATACCTCTAACCCTGAACATCAAGAAATTTATCTGAAGAGATTATTGCGTCAATAATGATATGTCTGCAAAAGGCTGTTTACAGCAAATTTGTGCATAATGTTAATAATAGATTTCTAAGCACCTGGCACTGTACTATAATAATGAATATATAATTTAATTTAACCGTCACAAAACTTTAAGCACTATTTATTATCCTACTTATGTTTCAGATGAGAATACTAAGTTTAAACAACACAGCTAACTTTTAAAATGATCACATCAGGAGCAAATATATGTGGGATTAAAATGCAGATCATTCTGCTCTGTTTCATTACTAAGGCAGGAAGTAAAGAGGGAAGTTAGTTTTGGCTGAGGTGGGCAATATAGGGACACTTGTGCCAAGAAGTAGGAGTTGGGTTAAGGATTTAAGATCTGGGACTGGGATAGTATCTTTCAGGCAGGTAATTGGAAGAGGTGAGCTCAGGTAAACGATGAGAACTCTCACTCCAAAGTGAGGAATTTTGGTACGGTTTATAGGAGGCATCCGTGCTTTGGTTAAGGACATGGGCTCTGGAGGCAATTAGCACCCCATTCAAATCCTAACTCTTGGACAACTTACTAGACCTCTCTGTCTCTCAGCCGCAAAATGAAGTTAATAAAAGTATCTCCCAAATAGGGTTGTTGGGATGTTGACTGAGATTCAGTGTAGAACACCAAGAAGAGTGCTTGGAACTCGAGACTCACTCACTAATGTTAGCTATGATTATGGGGAGGAGGGGGATAGAGAGGGAGTTGGAAATTAGGGAAGAGTGTTGACAGAATCATCTTCATCTGAAACCCCTAGACCTGACTCATGAGGCTACCTTGCCCAAGACCATTTGATGGGCATGCCATTCAGTTTGTTAAACTTAATTTTGAGAGCTGCCAACAGAAAGACTCAATACTATTACAGTGTGACTTAAAGGTCACCAAGAAACATCTCTGTTGTCTCATTGTTTAAAAACTACCCAGGCATCCACCCTTTTGCTTTCATGATCTAACACTGATTTTTGAAGGGATAGGAAAAAATTCAATTGCAAATTCACTGTCTTACCTGTCATTGTATTTGGTTGTATTTCAATCACATAAGGGGGAATCAAAAGCTTCATTTTGAACAAAATTATGAAGACAAAGAACTATGAAGCATGTGGTTGCACAATTAACCTAAAAGATACAGTTCTTACTCTCTATGTACTTAATTATCTAAAAACAAAAAAATATTAAGCTTTCTTCTCCTTTCTCTACAAATATAAATGGTTAGGGCGATCAGAGGACTCTTTCTTCACACACCAAATGAGAGGAAAAGAAGTCAACAATTGTCCTTTGGTTCCTGTGTCTGATTACTTCTCAAGTACTGAGAGTAATCCTTCATGATCCTAGGCCACTGGGTGATGCTTCCAAGGCACTTCTGGACCCCTTCCTGAATAGTAGGCCATCTTGAATTCTTGGATTTATTCCTTCAGCGTATAGTTATGGAACACCATTATCCTTTTGGCATTGTTCTAGAGGCCGGAGAGAGTGAACAGCAAAGTGGATGGTGCTTACACAGAATGGAAAGAGAGGGCTCCATGAACTCAGTGATGGTCATTTTTTTGCTTCCTTCTGAAAAGCACCGGCTGTTCAGAAGGCCACAACAGATGTTTAAGCCACCTTCCGAGCCCTTTTAGATTTTTTATTGTCTCTTGAAACGTATCTTGCTCGCATCGCTGGGTCAGCCCAGGACAGATGGTGTGCCTCCTTGCTAAATTAATCACCTCTCTAATTCAATGGCTCAAATTTAGCAAGTTTTAAGGAGAGGTTCTGGTCAGTACTGGACTTTCTAAGTGACTCCATGGGAAAAGAATTTGCCTGCCAAGGCAGGAGTCACAGGAGGCACCGGTTCCATCCCTGGGTCAGAAAGATCCCCTGAAGGAGGAAATGGCAATCCACTCCAGAATCCTTGCCTGGAAAAGCCCACGAACAGAGGAGTCTGGCGGGCTACCATCCACAGAGTCCGAAAGAGTCGAACACGACTGCGCACAGGCAGATGCTGGTTAGTACCGGTTAGAGTTACTAAAAATATTCACTTAGTTTTCCTCTGCCTATAATTCTAAGTCAATGAGTAGGGCAGGTTGATAACTATATCATAGCCAGGTAACGTTATTTGGGTGCATACCAGGTTATCATAGACTCAGCATTGCCATCTTTTGTAAGCCTTTCTGCTCATGAAGGACTCCACTCAAAAATGACTGGATAGAGGATGAACAATTTATAGACTCTTCCTTCTTAGTTTCCATTTGCTTTCCTGCAGCATAAAAAAGTTCTTAAAATTTGTGAAAATGTGAGAAATAAAAAGAGGAATCTGTTGTTTCACTATATGCAAAATTCTGAATTTGTATATTTCCCTTTGCTCTTAATAAGACTGCTTTTAAAAAAAGAAAAATGCCATGCGCCATGAGGTAGGGTTAGAAGACCCGATCCCTAATTTGTCATATGGCAGCAGTTGCACTTGCTTGCACACATGTATGCAGACACACTGCCTCTGTGTAAAGTCTCAAATGTTTGCACACTGGGCTTTTAAGAATTAATATCAATCTCATATATATCTATGAGAAAAATGAGACTTTAGTATTTGTTTGTTTTAAGAAAAAAACCCTGGGCTTCAATGACCCATCAGCAAAAAATGTTGAGGCCATGACTATATGAATGAAAATAGGATGGTCTTCAATCAAAATGCTGTTAAACCTGCACCAAGCTTGACCTATTGTACTATTTGTGAACAATCTAGAAATTTCTGGGTTGTGATTGTATGCTAACTTGGTAATTCATGGGAAATCCAGATGGGAATCTAATAGTTCTTTTTGCCCGGCATGCGGGATCTTATTTCCCACACCAGGGATTGAACCCGTGCCCCCTACAGCAGAAGGGTGGAGTCCCAGGGGAGTCTGGTGGGAATCTAGTAACTCTTGACTGTTTCATTTTCACAGTAACAGGCTCTAATAGTCACGTACAAGTTGTTTTGTCTGTGAGATTCAAGCAATGTGAAAGGAAGATGGATATAGATACTCAAAAACTTAAATACTAAACAAGGTTGATGGCCCTTATGTTTATGAGAAGCTGAAAAAAAATGGAAAAAATGTTTAATTTTTTTGAAGATTTGCGTCCAAGTTATAGAGATATGAGTCAGGACATCTTTTAAATAGGAGCGCAATTTTAGACTCTGTGCCTTAAGTCTTCATGGCAGACTGATTGAAAATGTAGCGCTACTCTTCATTTAACTATGGATAGTTGACATTTTAGAAGACTGGGTGGCAGAAAATTATTTTTATATAAAAATTGCTTCATCAAATGTGAACACTTTGCAAAGTGGCTTATGAAATTTGCCAAATCTCTTGAAAAAGCAGCAGTTCAAAATGAGGTTGAGGGTGTAATTTGAAACAGGATGTCCTATTTTGTTGGTTTGGCTGCTTTGATTAAAACCTTCTGTGAGGCAACTTTCGTGATCGGCTGAGATGCAAGTTAACAAGACAACAACATATTGACCCAGTAAACAAAAAGAACGATGGCTCTGTAACCATGAACAGATACAGTTACTTCACTGCTTATTGAAAACAGCACACCCTAACCCCTTAACCACTACTTCCTGCCCTTCTGCCCCAAGGAGGGGAAGAAAAGTTTTAGCAGTGACTTCTTTTGGACATATGTAAATCCCTTCATGGAAAAGTTATGAAACCCCAGGAAATCGCTCCTGTGAATCATTGTAGTTTTTGACCCAGAGGTTAGTTCCTATAATGCTTATTTCATGAAAAACTTCCCCCAGCCCCCATTTTTAGTGGTTAGTTTGTATAAAAAAATGCTCAAGACTATAAATCTGAAAAACCATAATTTTCCCAAACAGGCAGGATTTTTGGCAATTAACAGGTTAAGCTCATTATTCAGACAAAGTAAAAGTCTCTGAGTATGTGCATGCCTGCTTAGTCCCTTAGTCTTGTCTGACTCTTTGAGGCCCCATGCACTGTAGCTGGCCAGGCTCCTCTGTCCATGGAATTTTCCAGGCAAGTATACCGGAGTAAGTTGCCAGTTCCTACTACAGAGGATCTTCCTGACCCAGGGATCGAATCCACGTCTCTTGCGTCTCCTGCATTGGCAGGCAGAATCTTTACCACTGAGCCACCTGGGAAGCCCCATGATGGTATAAGCCACAGATTAACTACTATGCTAATCACTATGCTAATCACGCATGTGATTATATGTTGTTGTTGTCAGTTGCTCAGTCATGTCTGATTCTTTGTGACCCCATGGACTGTAGCACTCCAGGCTTCCCTGTCCTTTGCCAACTCCAGGAGCTTGCTCAAACTCAAGTCCCTTGAGTTGGTGATGCCATCCAACCATCTCATCCTCTGTCATCCCTTTCTCCTCCTGCCTTCAATCTTTCCCAGCATCAGGGTCTTTTCAAATGAGTCAGCTCTTCGCCTCAGGTGGCCAAAGTATTGGAGTTTCAGCTTCAGCATCAGTCCTTCCAATGAATATTCAGGACTGATTTCCTTTAGGATGGACTGAATTGATCTCTTTGCAGTCCAAGGGACTCTCAAAAGTCTTCTCCAACACCACAGTTTAATTCAGCTTTCTTTAGGGTCGAACTCTCACATCCATACATGACTACTAGAAAAACCATAACTTTGACTATATGGACTTTTTTTGGCAAAATAATGTCTCTGCTTTTTAATAAGTTATCTAGGTTGGTCATAGCTTTTCTTCCAAGGAGCAAGTGTGTTTTAATTTCATGGCTGCAGTTACCATCTGCACTGATTTTGGAGCCCAAGAAAATAAAGTTTGTCACTGTTTCCATTGTTTCCCCATCTATTTGCCATGAAGTGGTGGGACTGGATGCCATGATCTTCATTTTTTGAATGTTGAGTTTTAAGCCAGCTTTTTCACTCTCCTCTTTCACCTTCTTCAAGAGGCTCTTTAGGTCCTCTTCATTTTCTGCCTTAAGGGTGGTGTCATCTGCATAGCTGAGGTTATTGATATTTCTCCCAGCAATCTTGATTCCAGTTTGTGCTTCATCCAGCCTGGCATTTTGCATGATATACTCTGCATATAAGTTAAATAAACCGGGTGACAATATACAGCCTTGATGTACTCCTTTCCCAATTTAGAACTATGATTATATGTGTCATGTGGAAAAAATCATTCAAAGGACCCTAAGGTGATGATGGTATAGGCCACCATAACCTTGGGGTACTTTGAGTTTTTGCATGACACATATAATTGTATGTCTGATTAGCATAGTCATTAATCCATTTCTGGTATGCATATTCTACGTTTATGTTTTCAAGCTCCCGATATCACCTTCATCTCTGTATGAGACAATTTAAGTGACCTTTGTAATAAGGGCATTGTGGCATTCTCCAAATCATGTGCTTGGAAATTTACTCAAGTAAAGTTGAGTACAATGTTTTTTCATTATTCCTGTTTTGGGGGGCTTCCAGGGCTTCGCAGGTGGCCCTGGCGATAGAGAACCCACCTGGCAATACAGGAGACTTAAGAGATGTGGGTTCGATCCCTGGGTCAGGAAGATACCCTGGAGAAGGAAATGGCCCCTCCAGTATTTTTGCCTGGAAAATCCCATGGACAGAGGAGCTTGATAGGATATGGTCCATAGGGTCGCAAACAGCCCCGCATGGCTGAGTTGACTTTGCACACAAACACTAATTTTTTATACCATAACTTTCTACAAAACTGTTTCATCTGTCTTCTGGTGTATAGTATTTACAACAGAAATGTTGTATGTTAAATGGTGTACTTTTCAAGCAACCCAAACACCTGGTTAGCATAAATCTTTTAGTGGTAATGCCATTCCATTAACTCCTCTGTTTGCAGAACTTCTGAAAATCTCTTTGCTAAAGAGTTGGAGAGTGACTGGTCATATAAACCTCAAATATTTCATAGCCCAATGGCTCAGCTGTAAAGCACCTGCCTGCTAATGCAGGAGATCCAAAAGACGTGGGTCTGATCCCTGGGTTCAGAAGATGCCCTGGAGAAGGAAGTGGCAACCCACTCCAGTATTCTTGCTTGGAGAATCCCATGGACAGAGTAGCCCAGCAGGCCACAGTCCATGGGGTCACAAAGAGTCAGACATGGCTGAGCATGCATGCACACACACACACATTGCCTAGCCATGAGAATTAAGAAACACTGTTCATATTAGTACATGAGACTTTATAAGGAACAAAATCAAGTTGTTTCTGGGCTTCAGGTTATTAACCTCATGGTCAAATAGTCTGTTTAGCTTATGAGTTTATTTTTCCATTTCTTAATTCTGGATCCAAGGGCACTAATGATATTTATACAAGAAGTACTTTCTTGGATGGAGGAAAATAGCTTTTCACATTATAAAAACAAATCCAAGATAATAGGCATAGAAACACGAGGAAGAGATACAGCTTGAAAAAATCTTGCCTAGGGCAGCTGTTATTCACACTTTTATCTTATGTGTCATTAACACAAATGTATACAGATTTAGGTTAGAACATGAATGCATTTTTTGGTATGGTTTGTTATATAATGTTAATTAAATGCAGTCAATTATTTTAGTCTCTTTAAAAAAAAGAGAAATGCAAACGTAATTCATCTCTAATCCAGGAGACCTTGATTGACTAATGTCACAGGCTTATTTAATACTATATCTCCCATTGTTCTTAACCACTTCTTTCAGCTACATCCTGACTCCCACTTTTATCATTTCTACAGAATCTTTAGGCATTTCATCTTATCCAGGCACACTTTGTTTTATTGCACTCTGCATATATTGTGGTTTTTTACAAATTGAAGATTTGTGATAACCTTGTGTTGTTTCACGATGGTTAGCATTTGTTAGCAATAAAACATTTTAAATTAAAGCATGTACTTTTTTAGAAACAGTGCTATTGTACACTTAATAGATTATAGTGTAGTGTGAACATACTTCTACATGCACTGGGAATCCCCCAGATTTGTTGATTTCCTTTGTTTCAGTAGTCTGGAACCAAACTTGTGGAATCTCCAAGGTATTCCTGTAAATTTGCAGAGGCATCTTGTCTGGTTTTATGACTGATTTAATGACTTTAAAACATTTGGCTCCTTAATTTACAGTTAGAAAACACTGGAGAGGCAAAAAAAGGAAGCTCTTTTTTTAATGTTGTGGTAGTTATACCGAACACAAGATTGATAAGGTATTCATTCCCTCCTCCTTCATTTCAGGGCAGACAGCTTGACGTCGGCACACCTCACAATCTGAGTGAACCGGTAAGTAATTGCTTCCACTGCCTGGGACTTTACAGTGTTTGCATTGATAAAAAAAGGGACAAAAGTCAGGTTTGATTACCGTAATAATAAATCCTAAGTAAAAGCTCATTTAATTGTGCCCGATGGAGGAAGCTGGATGGAAAATAGCAAGAAGTCTGCATCACAGATTATTCAAACATGAGTTCAGGGACAGTGCGTTGAAGTGAAAAGAACATAGGACTAAGACAAGACCATGATTTTGATTATACCTAGCTGTGTTCAGTTCAGTTGCTCAGTCGTGTCCGACTCTTTGCAACCCCATGGACTGCAGAACGCCAGGCTTCCCTGTCTATCACCAACTCCCAGAACTTGCTCAAATTCATGTCCTTCGAGTCAGTGATGTCATCCAACCATCTCATCCTCTGTTGTCCCCTTCTCCTCTTGCCTTCAATCTTTCCCAGCATCAGGGTCTTTTCTAATGAGTCAGTTCTTTGCATGAAGTGGCCAAAATATTGGCGCTTCAGCTTTAGTTAGTATCAGTCCTTCCAATGAGTGTGGCTTTGGCCAAATTACTTAAAATTTCTGAGATGTAGTTAAAACTACTAAAATATGGGTATTCTGAGAGGGTTGGATTAGACAGTGTCTGCTCTTTCCTCTATCAATTACATTTATGGTCTTAATTTCTTTCCTGCGCCTGTATCCATTTACACAATACGTGTTTGGTGACTCCAAGTATAGGTATGAACTAGGCACTGTGCTGGGTAGTAGAGACGTAAGAATGAGTAAAATAGAGGCTCTGTTTCAAAGGACTCACAGTCTTGTAGGAGAGACAGACATGTACATAAAATCTTAGCCAGACAGCATTGCGAGAGTCAGAACAGCGGTGGGTGGGAGGAGAAAGAATAATATGCAGGAGGAAAAGCAGTTTGCTTGCCTGCAGGTCTTGCATGGCTAAAACTAGAAAAATGAAGAGTTTTCTAGAAGGACTAGAGGGGAAAAGTACACTAGTCAGAGGGAGCCCTTTGTGTCCAAACCCAAAAGTTTGAGACAGCTGAGTTGTGCAGAAAAGGAGGGGTACTTCAGCTTGCTTGGGGGAGTGTGCATGTGCAGAGACAGGACGGAGAAGACTGGGCTGACAAGCTAGGTGGGGCCAGATGGCGGAGAGCTCGGCATACCATGTTGGGAATATTTGGTTTCAATGACACACAGGGTTTTAGACAGGATAAGGATATGATTAGGTTTTGTTGTCCCCCATGAAGCTGTTAGTAAGCGGTGGTGGGCCCAGAAAAGCAAGAACAGTGAGCAAGCAAGGAATGGAGACAGAGTCCAGGAAACAAAGGAGTGAATCCGTAGAACTTGGTGATGGATTGTCCATGAGGATGGGGTGGGAAGGCAGTGAAAGAAGGAGAAGCTGCCTGATTCCTGGCTCAGACAGCTCAGAAGATGGAAGCATATTAACGGAAAACACAGAAGAGAGAGCAAATTCGAGGGTACAAAGGGAGGAATTTGATGTTTCATATGCTGAATGGGGGGCTTCCCAGGTGGCCCTAGTGGGAAAGAACCTGCTTGCCAATGCAGGAGATGTAAGAGACATGAGTTCAATCCCTGGGTAGAGAAGATCCCCTGGAGGAGGAAATAGCAACTCACTCTGGTATTTGAGGTGCTTGTCCGGACTCAAATGGAGCTATTTAACAAATAATTGAAATCTGGGTCTGGAGCTCAGGAAGGGGTCTCCGCTGAAGTTCAAGTTCGGATGGTTGATGCTGAGAAGGGAGATGAGCTCAGTCTTGGAGAATCTGAAGAGTAAAAAGAGAAAAAGTTGAGGATAGAACATAGACACAAAAGGAAAAAGGAGAGAAAAAAAGAGACGGCAGAGCAGAAGGAACTGAGGAAAAGAGGAAGGCGATTTAGGTGTTATTGTGGCCTTGGACTGAATGGTCTACACAATCACAGGCATAGACAAACCAGGTAAGGAGGCCCCAGCTGAATCTGTCCAGTGGGAGGTCAGGGCGGCCGACTTCCCAAACTATCCACCTACCTCGGTTTTGATGTGCTGCCTCTGCTTGAGTCTCCAGCTTTAGGTTTTGCTTGTTGCGTGACACACCCCAAGGACTTAAATGATGTGCTTGACGCCATGTGGTCCTGGACTTCCCCTGCCCCAAGCACCCAGGGGTCAGTGTGTTCCCAGACAGTCCATCGCTCCCTGGGATCTAGGCCTGCCCGTCCCAGGCTAGACTCCACTCAGCAACCCCGAGCCACACCAAGCCCTCCTCTGTCTGTGAATACGACAGCTCTGCTTAGAGTCTCGGAAGTCCTGATCGCTACAAGGCCACAGATTCCTTGGTAGACAGATTTTTACTCCAGGGACACTTTGTTGCTATTTGCACTTCAGGTGACTAGAAAAATCACACTTCTTCAGTCATCATTATCTCTTACTCTCTCTTATAGTGCATCCAAGGATGTCATTTCTGGAATTCAGCAGATCAGGAAAACTGTGCCTTAAAGTGTGTAAGTATTAATTATGTTTCTGTTTTGATATGAATGTTTCCCTCAAGAGAATCATTCTCCATGAGGATTCCCATTTGAGTTTCCATTGGCTTTTAATTAGCTTGCTTGACTCGAAAGCAAAAGTATGAGTAGTACACAATGGAAATGGAGTAATGCAGAAAATGAGATCGGTTTTTTTTTTTTAATTAATTAATTTGACTTTGTGGGGTCTTAGTTGTGGCACACGGAATCTTGGTTTGCATCACGGGAGATTTTTCACTGTGGTGAATAGACTCTTTGGTTGTGGAGTGAACTCAGGAGTTCCAGTGTGAGGGCTTAGTTGCCCTGTGGCATGTGAGATCTTAATTCCTCAACCAGGGATTGAACATGCATCCTCTGCATTGCAAAGTGGATTCTTAACCCCTGGGCCACCGGGGAAGTCCCCAAATCAACATTATTAACGCAACTGGTGAACTGGCAACCAAGAGAAGTTAATGCAAACCATGGAAGCCAGAAATGACCAATTGCTCCAAACTATAGTGACCTTTTAGTAGAATGTTAAGTATTTGTTAAATTTCCTAGTCCTGTACTTCTCAAATTTTAATATACAAATATCTGGGATCTTGCTGAAATATAGATTCTGATTCACTGGGTTTTGTGGGGGGAACTAGAAATTCTGTGCTTGTAACATGCTCCCAGGTGATGCAATGCTGAGTGTTGCCAGACCACACTTTGAAGGGACCTAGATCACGTTCAAGGTTTCTCTGTGGGGAATGTGGAAGCAGTCTAATCCAGAGGACACACACACCTAGGTTTACTTCACTTCGTGTAGGAAATACATTCCCTAATACTTTTTCATTTTTCATTTATCCTGGCTTTGCCTATTAGTGTGTGACTTCGTTAAGGTACTTGGTACTTTACTTTCCTAATAGGTAAATTAAGATAGTAAGCGAATCCCTGCCAAGGATAGTGCTTGTTACACTATAATTAATTACTTCAATCTCATGGATAACAGTTTTGTAATTTAAAAATGGATTACTTTGTTCAGTTCAGAGATTAAATTAGTTAGGATCATGATAACTTTAGGTAATATCATTTTCTTGAACTTCCTTGGTGGCTGAGATGGTAAAGAATCCGCTTGCAATGTGGGAGACCTGGGTTCAGTCCTTGACTTGGGAAGATCCCCCGGAGGGGTGGCATGGCAGCCCACTCCAGTATTCTTGCTGGAGAATCCCCATGGACAGTGGAGCTTGGCGGGGTAGAGTCCATGGGGTCTCAAAGAGCTGGACACGACTGAGCAGCTAAGCACACAGAATATCATTTTCTATGAATGCCTCAAATTACAGCATTGAGATTTAAATAAGGGTATTAACGTCTTCTTCTGTATAGTCAGTCCTCACAGCTGTTCTTGTACTGTGTCCTCACAGATCTCAGCCACAGGAGTCACTTACACCCACTCTCCTGCTTGTGACACTGTGCTTCATAGACTGGAAGTTACCAAAAGATGGAGCAGATGCTGTTTGGACTTGTGAACAATCACACACTCTAAATACACTTTTCCAGGGACTTCCTGGGTGGCCTGGTGGCTAAGACTCCACACTCCCAAGGCAGAGGGCTGTAGTTTGACCCCTGGTTGGGAATCTAGATCCCACATGCTGCAACTAAGACCCAAGGCAGTCAAGTAAATAAATAAGCCAAAAAATAAAAACACTTTTCCTACTCCTTGGTAGCACATTGTCCAGATGGTAGTTTGAATCATTATTTGCCTAGTCACGTGTTTAATACCCTTTGCTGACATGTAGGGCCATCAGGGGAGGATGTTTTCTGTCTTGATCACACTGTCCTCTGCACCAAACACAATGAGGGGCATGGAGCTAGTGCTCAGACTGCACTGAGCAAGTGAAGGAATGAGAAGTACCATTTGTTGAGGGAATCAGTCCAGGAAGCAGAGTGGATGCTGGAGTGGCCAGTTTGGGCAGAAGAATCTTCTGGCCTTTCCTAATCAGACCTATTGATGGCTTTTCATTTTCGATTCTGTCTCCCTGGGCACCTACCAACATCCCTTCATTCTCTAACCTGGTCGGTCAGTCACGGATTACTGCTTAGTTGAGACTTTCTAGTAGACATCATGTGTCCTTGTTTTTCCAGGGATGCAAAGAACATAATTTTTACAGCAGCTTGTACAGTGAGTGGCCTTCCTGGACGGAAGGCCCAGCTCTGGAATCTTTTGCTTTTGATTATTCTTTATTGATTATTTTGTCGTGTGCTCATGCTCCATTGCTTGGTTTTATCCAACTCTTTGTGACCCTTTGGACCATAGACCCCCAGACTCCTCTGTCCTTGGGATTTTTCAGGCGAGAATACTGGAGGGGGTTGCCATATCCTCCTCCAGAGGGTCTTCCTGACTCAGGGATTGAAGCTGAGTCTCCTGTGTCTCCTGTACTGAAGGTGGATGAACCACTGGGGAAGCATTTTGTTGATGGTGGGGCATGAATTAATTTGGTAGAAATGCCTAGCTAAGTGTCAATAAAATTATTTACAACTTTAAAGATTCTAAGTAATTTTTCTTTCCTTTTTCCTCTATGCAGAATGAAACCTATGCTGCAGTTTGTGAGGTGAGTGCCAGTCACTTGCAAAAAAGGTGTCATTAAACCCCACGTCTTTCTCTCTTATCCTTAAAATGCTGTTAAAATAAGGATAAAGAAAGCCGAGTCATTCTTGGTGCACAGAAATGTTCTTCCTAGGAGTGCTCTAACTCCGGGTGTAAAGATGACTGTATTTCCATCTTTGACTCAGGTATTTGCTGTGCTCTACGTACCTATGTGCATATATAAAATGAATTTATGAACGTACATAGATGTATGTATGCACTCATACGCATTCACACGTGTACATATGTTTTACTCTAATCTGGTTGGAAAGGTTCTTCTGATTCCTGAAGCCTGGGTGGTGGGAAGAGAGGGAAAGGCATAGCGGGGATACCCTCATCTCTGCTGATTTCACCTCCTCCCCCTAAAGCCTGTGGGTTATCATTAAATACAGGGCATTCGAAGAGAACCCTTCATTTATTTGCTTATTTATTTTCTCTTTTGGCCACACTCCACAGCAGGGATTGAACCCAAGCTCCTTGCATAGGAAATGCAGGATCTTAAACACTGAACTACCAAGAAATTCGCAGAAGAGCACTCTTAGGTTGCAATCTTCTTCTTTATTCAGCAAACTCCTTTGACAACACAGCTTTTTAAAATTTAAATTTCAGTTAATTAATTTACTTCTTGCTGTGATATTGAGGGACCTCATACCGACTCTGGCTGCCCAGGTGTCTTCCAATTACCCTCTCTTCTAGCCCCGAGGGAGGTCTCTCCCCTGCACCTGACCTTCTTCTCCTTCAGTCTTCTTCAATTAAAATTTCCTGGCCAAGATTCTGTACCCTGCAGAATTTATTTTAGTTTATTTGACAATAGGTACTTATGATGAAACTGAATTATTTCTGTTTCACATCTATGCTGTATTCTATTTAAAACATCCTTGAAACCAGAGAACAGAACTATCCTATCTTACCTGAGGAAGAGATACAGATGATCATTCATTAGTAAAATAGAAAAAATTCCTTCGAATAGAATATAAAAGCAAAAAATTAAATGGGAATATTCTCTCAATAGTCTGTGGTGACCTTGTATCTGAGTGATTTTTCCTTGGGAGTGAATGGTGATTGAGTTAGCTAAGAAGAAATAAAACAAAGAGGAAAAATTGCTCCTTATATAAATAGACAATTAAAGCTTGTTCCTGGATGAGATTAAAAAAAAAACAACAACTGCCTGAGAACTCTTTTATGTGACCAAAACAAAAGCAGCAGCCAAAATAACAGTCCCTTTGAGGACTGCGATTAGAAGCCAAGCAGTTCAGGGCTGGGTTTCTTTCTCTTTTTTCAAACTTTGTTAATTTAAAGCATTTTTTTTTTTAAATTGGAGGATAATTGCCTTACAATGTTGTGTTAATTTCTGCTTTACAACAACGTGAATCTGCTGTATGTATACATATCTCCCCTCCCTCTCAAGCCTCCTCCCACTCCCTGCATCCCGAGCGCCCGTCTACATCATCACAGGACACAGAGCTGAGCTCCCTGCGTTATGCAGCAGCTTCCCACTAGCTATCTGTTTTACACATGGCAGTGTATACTGATCAATGCTCTTTTCTCAATTCGTCCCACCCCCTTCCCGCCCTGTGTCCACATATCCATTCTCTGCATCGGCATCTCTGTTCCTCGAGGACTGGGTTTCTAGTGCGATAGTTCACTGTTCATCAGTATGCTGCCCACTTGCGCTTATGTAACATGTACCTTTGCTCTCTATTGTAACATGTAATTATTCCATTCTTTTCTATTATATTTTTCTATTTTATACGTTAAATAATGTAGACCTGAACAGTCATACATGCTCGATAGAGGTGGAGGTAAAGAGAGAGATATAGAGATAGATGTTTTTAACTCAGCTGCTCATACCTTTAGGAAATTTGAACTCCTTGACCATCAGTGCTTCCACCTAGAAAGCTTGGGATTTGCCCACGTGTTTCTTGGAGGGAATAGTTTTAGAAGTGGTAGCTTGCAAGGTGTAACTCAGAAAATGATGTGAGTAAGTGAGATGGCTTATCCCTGATAATTTAGAACACAAATTAGATTATCCTAATCTAGAAGGTTCTAAAACCATTTCTATGACTTCTCATTGCCATTTGAGAAAAAGTACAAACTACCAGTGTTTGCTGGCTCATCCACCTCCTCTTGCCTCCTGTTCCTTGTTCTCTGAACCAGCCATACTGGCCTTTCTCTCGTCTCCAAGTCTATGCACCATATTCCTACCTCAAAGCATTTGCCCTTGTCCAGATTTTTGCAAGGCCAGCTCCTTCTAATCACTCAGGTCTTGTCTTGATGGTCACCTCTGCACGGTTCTTCCTGACCACCCTAACTAAAGTTAGTCCCCTTCCTGTCTAGTCATGCCTTATGTCTGACTTTTATCTTCCTCATGGGTGCGTGCTAAGTCTCCTCATTCATGTCCAACTCTTTGTGACCTTTTGGACCATAGCCTACCAGGCTCCTCTGTCCATGGGATTCCCCAGGCAAGAATACATTATCCAAGTGTATTATTTTTTAAGTTAGTTACTTTGTTATTGTGTATTTTCTTCTAAGAGGATATAAATTATGAAGTCAGGGAACTTACTGGTTTTATACATTGCCATAGCCTTAAAATCTAAAACAGTGTTTGACATGTAAAAGTTATCAGTAAATATTTTTTGAATGAATGACTTTTTAGGAGATGAAGCCACAATTCATTTTGAGACTCTGCAATGGAGGCATCCAGGGAGGGTGGTGGGGCCTGTCCTCCTTGAGCTGCAGGAATAACAAAAGTCACCAACAGCAGGTGTGACAGTCAGGGAAACACAGGAGTGGAGCCAGAGGGATGATGGCAAAAGTGATCTCACTGCTGCGAGAACAGAGAGAGCAGATGGGTATAGCCCCTGGGAAGGATGAACTTTGGCTTTCGCAGTGGGAATGGCAGCTCAGTAGCCTGGAATATGTTGTATAAATGCCCCATCCAGGGCTTTCAGCTCGGATTCTGTGAACTTCTTAAATCCAAATTCCTTTAAGTTCTCTCCAGGGCAACTTGAATTTGAGAAACACTGGGTAACTTCATTTGAAGTCTAATGTTAGATTAGAGAGAGAGAGAGAAAGCAAGATAGAGGGCAGAAGGCACAGAAAGAGAGAGAGGGAGAGACAAAAGAAGGAAATCCTATTCAATAGCTTTGCCTCCACTTGAGATAACATTTAAACTCTCTGGAGTACAAACTTCTAGTTATGAGATTAACAAGTTCTGGGAATCTAACGTACAACATGGTGATTATAGCTTATAACACTGTATTATGTTCTTGAATGCTGCTAAAGAGTTGATCTCAAATATTCTCATCATGAAGCAGAAATGGTAATTATATGATGGAATGAAGGTGTTAACTAATGCTATGGTGGTAATCATTTATCTTAATAAAGCTGGGAAAAAAAGGCAAGCTTCATCTAAGTAAACAGAACATTTAAGCTCCTGGATAGGTCGGAACTAGCTGTATTATCAAATACTCATTATTCCATTTCCTTTCTTCTTCCTCAGTTGTCTTTCTTGAAAAGAAAATCCCATGTTAGTGAACCATGTTAGTGATAATTTTGCTGCCACTTGATACATTTATTCTCTGCAGTTAATGAATGTGTTGAGTGTATCTTACTGAAACCTCAAAGAAGATGTGAAAAGTACACTAGACCCTTCAGTTAAATAATCCTGAGCCCAGACTGAGGTATTTAATCCTTAGTTAATTCTTAACTAAGCAAACCTGGGCTTATCAGTCTTCACTTCCTCAGAGAGCACAGATCAAATATGGGACAGTTGAGTATTTGCAAATTAAACAGCCCTTCTCTACCTGGACATTCAGAGTAAGTGCATTGAGTCATGGTTTCCCCTATTATCACGAGAAACAATAGAATGTTGTCCTAGGTGTTATAATTATAAACTGAATGAGAGTGGGAAGATTGATTATGATTGTGTTGTAGTTTTATGATGTGTGCATTTTCTCCTTTTTTTTCCTCCTCCTAACAATTGTTAACGTTAAAAGTTGCAGGAAATTTGTGTCTCAGCCACCAAAATGTTTACTCTGTTTTCAGTTAATGAGATGAGATGTTAATCACCATTAGGTTTTTGTAGACCTTAAAATTTAACTTTGGCCCTAAGACATTCATTGAAATGTTCAGTTGCTCTAAAGTTTACAGTTCACTTTTACTTTTTCAAGGAAGGCGTGGATACATAAAATAAATAGGCCTCATTTTAGGCTAGAGTTTTAAGTAACTCACTAAACGTTTGACTAAGATAGCAAACATATAATTGCATTGTTGACCTCAGTATTTTGTCACCTGTGGGGTGTCACCCATTAGAAGGTCATGAAATTAACTTACTGAATAAAGAGTCAGGATAAATAAAATGACATAGAATAGAACATATAAGATTGCATCACAGCTCAGGATTCCTTTTGGAGACGAAAATGTTCTAAATTCAGATTGTAATGATGATTTTACAATTCTTTGAATGTTCTAAAAACCTCTGAATTATGCGCTTTAAAGGGGTAGATTTTATGGTATGTAAAATATATTTCAATGAAACTGTTTAAAAAAGGGAAAAAACTACCGTTTCAGCAATCTTTTTCACCAACTTGTATGTGTGTAAAAAGTTGTTTTGTTAAATGTATTTTGGAATTTGGGACATGGTCAAAAAAACCTGAAAGGTATTCTAATCCCACTAGCAAGTGGGAACTTGAGTATTACAGCTCAAATTCTTGATATACAGGTATACTTATATATCAGGCATTCATATTTCAAAATTTGGTTGAAGCTTATGAGCAAAAGCAGTACAAGGGCTGCACTGACGGGCTTGCTACCTGTCTTCCACAGAGAGAGTCCTGTGAAGTCGGCTGCAGCAGTGGGGAAGGCGCGTATGAAGAGGAAGTGCTAGGTAAGCAGATTCACACAACTGTTATTGCAAACAATCTACACCACTCCGGGTGCCCATCCTAATGTAGGGGTAATGAGCCATCTCTTAAAATATCTAGACTTCTATGTCTCAGTATGATCTATATCTATCTATATATATCTATATATAATTGAATATATATTTTTTATTAACTTCAAATGTGGAATCCATATTTAGAGACTCAGCAAAAGTCTTCTTTCAGAGAAAATTAGGGGAAACAGCACATGACATGTTTAGAATTTGAGATTTTGCCCTCGGTTCAGTGGATGCAATCACTTCTCTCTTAATGAGAGGAACAAATGTGAATCCTGAGCAACTTGATATCAGGAAATGCCACTGTTTTAATGAACTGAAAGTGTAGAAATATTTTATTTAATGTGAATTTCATTACTCAGCTCACAGTTATTCAATTGAGTACCTTCTATATTTATGGCTCCCTACAACATGTTGGGAAATTTGCAGAATGTGTAGAAGTTATGCTTCTCAGTGTTAGATTTGGAGTAAGTAAGGAGCTTGACTATATATGTCTCCAGTTCCCTCTGACTTATTTCAGAGCAGGTTGGGTGTCTTTAAGAGACTTTGCCTGAGAGTTTTAATTCTCTAGTCGTTTCTGAAGGATCAACACTTTGATAAACTATAGCCTATGTTAGCAGCTAGCTTTTCCAGAATTCCCCAGTTTTCCCTCCCACTGGAAGATAAACAGTTCCTTCTGGAACAAGAGATGATTGGCTTTTCCATAAGCTACAGTCCTTGTTTCAATGGTTGATGAAAATTGGCAGGTGGATCTCGCCTTGCTATCCTGATTTGCTTCTGAATTAGAGTGGTGAAGAAACCTTATCCTCTAAGTTCAGGAAAAGATGCCTGCTTTCGCCATTTCTATAATAGTGGATGTCCTAGCCAAAGCAACTAGGCAAGAAAAAGGCATCCAAATTTGAAAGGTGGAAGTAAAATTATCTTCGTTTGCAGATGATATGATCTTATATGCGGAAAACCCCAAAGATACCACAAAATACCCTGTTAGAACTAATAAACAAATTTGGCAAAGTAGCAGGAAACAAAGTTAAAACTAGAAAATCAATTGCATTACTATGCACAAATCTGAAAAGGAAATTATGGTGAAAATTTCATTTAAAATAGCATCAATAAAATACTTAGAAATTAACCAAGGAGGTGAATGAGTTGTAAAGTGGAATGCTCACAAAACATTTCTGAAACAAATTAAAGAAGGCAAGTAAATGGAAAGACATCCCACATTCATGAATTAAAACACTTGGTATATTGTCAAGATGTCAATATTATCAGAGCAATCTACAGATTTAATGCAATTCCTATCAAAATTCCAAATACATTTTTTACAGATGTTTTACATGGGATAGAAAGACAGGTTCTGCAATTTATATGGAATCTCAAGTGACCCCAAATTCTGAAAAGAACAAAGTTGGAGGATTCATACTCTCTGATTTCAAATTTATTGCAAACCTATAATAATCGAAAGAGTATGGTTCTGGCATTCAGAATTCTAACACTTATACAGTGTCTGGGAAGTAGTACCAATAACTGCATGTACCAATTGTAATGTTGCTAATGCTTAAATGTCATGAAAAAAAAGTCACAATAAAAAAGAGCAGAATATAGGATCCTTTGGAGTTCAGACAGTTACTTGCACATATAAAAATAATGTGTTTGACACAATGGGCTATAGATATATAGTGTAAAATTTTTAAATATCTTGAGATATGTGCTCTGGGTCAGTGGATGGTTCTGTTGCCCTACACATACCCTTGGCACCCACCCCTCTAACCTATATAGAAGTGGTATGACAAGAGAAAACCAGATAGTCTCAGAACACTCCATTTTGCTTGCCTGTAAGAAAAACTATCTTCAAAGATTAGTGGGTAAAGAATCTGCCTGCAATGCTGGAGACACAGGATATGCAGGTTCAATCCCTGGATCAGAAAGACCCCCTGGAGAAGGAAATGGCAACCCACTCCAACATTTTTGCTTGGAAAACCCCACGGACATAGGAGCCTGGTGGGCTACATCCAAAGGGTCACAAAGAGTTGAATACGACTAAGCATGCTGGCAGGATGAGGGGAAAAAAGCTGCCAGACCAACTGGCTGATTTAAAGAAATAAACCAACTGAATTATAGGCATCAGTTACTGTTCAGATGAGTAATTGTGGCAAGATGTAGCAGGAGTGTGCTGAGATGAAGCAGGGACACGCTGTCCTGTGTCGGCAGACATGGGATGTGGTGAATGAAATCTTGTTTTCTCCCCAGAAAATGCAGACCTCCCTACTGCACCCTTTGCTTCTTCCATTGGAAGCCATGGTATGACATTACGATGGAAATCGGCCAACATCTCTGGAGTAAAATACATCATTCAGTGGAAATACACACAACTTCCTGGAAGCTGGACTTACACTGAGGTAAGCACCACTGCCTATGTACCTGCGTGCCCATTCAGTCATGTCCAGCTCTTTGCGACGCCATGGATTGTAGCCCACCTGGCTCCTCTGCCCATGGGATTCTCCAGGCAAGAACACTGGAGTGGGTTGCCACTTCCTACTCCAGGGGATCCCAATCCATGGATCTAACCTGTGCCTCTTGTGTCTCCTGCATTGACAGGTGGATGCTTTACTACCGCTGAACTTCAATCTTTGCTTCTCTTCATGCTAAACCTTTTATTTTTGAGGAAAATATATTATTGGATATAGATATTATTCCTTCAGCTCAGCATCACATAACCAACTACTCATATCATTGGCCATTATCTGTCCATCCCATTGAAAATGAGGCCAACTAGGGTGGAGGTCAGAGAGGTCACCCTGGCAGGTCCCTATTAAGACAGCAAAAGCAGGTTCAGAGAACAGTCCCAAGACACCAAGTATTTTAACACAGAAAATGAAAGGAAAGCCTTGAGGTAAATGCCAAATAATTGAATCCATAATTTTGCGGGTTTGAAGAAGGAAGGAGTTTCGGTGTGAACTGTGTGGACTGAAATCGGGATGTCTCAGCTCTGAGCTCCAGGCCTCCTTTTCAGCTGGTCTGGCAGGCCCTGTGCTGTGTGGGCTAAGTCACTCAGTCGTGTCCCACTCTTTGTGACCCTGTGGACTGTAGCCCTCCAGGCTCCTCTGTCCATGGAATTCTCCAGGCAAGAATACTGGAGTGGGTAGCCATTCCCTTCTCCAGGGGATCTTCCCAACCTAGGGATTGAACCCAGGTCTCTTGCATTGCAGGTGGATTCTTTACTGTTGGAGCCCAGGGAAGTCCTGGATCACTTCATATCCGGAAGTCCATGCATCATTTACAAATGAATCTATGCTCTTAGTTACAATATACAGAAGTGATTCCATAAATACTGATGTTTGATCTCTCATTGATTAGGCCGTGTCCAAGCTCTCCTACGTGGTAGAGCCCCTGCATCCCTTCACTGAATATGTTTTTCGAGTGGTTTGGATCTTCACAGCCCAGCTGCACCTGTATTCCCCTCCAAGTCCCAGTTACAGGACTCATCCTTATGGAGGTATGGCATGCGTACCTTGCTCGAGAAATCAGGAGTCATTCCAAAGCTTTGGTTTAGTTCACTTTTATTTTAAATAGTGAAATAGATTTATTCCTTTGTTAATCAATCCATCTAACAATGGGGTACGTACCTGGGTGTCAAGTCGTCCTCTAGGCGCTCACCATGAAAAGTGAAAGTGCTAGTGGCTCAGTCCTGTCCGACTTTTTGTGACCCCGTGGACTGTAGCCCACCAGGCTCCTCTCTCCCTGGGATTTCCCAGGCAAGAACACCGGAGTGGGCTGCCATTTCCTTCTCCAAGGGATCTTCTTGACCTGGGGATTGAACCCAGGTCTCCCACATTGCAGGCAGATTCTTTACCCTCTGAGCCACTAGGGAAGCCCAGGTGCTCTGATCAAAACAAAAATCTCTGCCCTAGTGAAGTTCTTATTTTGGTGGAAAGGAAATTCCCTCAACAGTAAATCTAATAAATAAGGAAAGTATACTGTGAGTAGGAAGACAGTGGGTTGCTATGGTAAGAAAAATGCTTTGAGCAGGGTCTGTCCGTGAAAAATGGGGAGTACATTAAAGAAGTTGGTCAGAATAAGCCTCGTTATGTGATTAGGAGTTATGGAAGGTTTTAAAGGAGTAATTGCTTCGAATGCTCCTTAAAAAGATAATTGGCAAATACACATAGAATGCATTGAATGATATTGAGTGATAGAGACTGGGAAGTACAGAGGAAGCAAGACCAGCTGGGAGGTTATTATTGTACTTCAACTTTTGGTTAGAGATGATTTTAAAAAATAGTCGATATATTGGAACATTTTCTGATTTCTTCTTTCAAAGATTTGATTTTTATACTGGGAAAAGGATTCAAGCCTAGAGCCTTTCAGAGAGATAAATGCTAGGGAAAGACCTTAAGGGAGAGTTGCTGCTGTTCTCAACAACTGAGTTAGCCGAGGGGACTTGGGAGGGCTTATTCCAAGCCAGATATTGGATGTCCTTACCCCTGAGTTCTGGAGAATCAGCTGCGTGCAGAGACCCTCACACTGAACTAGGCCTTGGACCAAACCTCAGCAGGACAGCTGATGAAGCTGGTTGGGGCATTTTCCCTCTCCCCTGATTAGTGCTTATCAGATTTTAGGGTACATGGGGTCCCTCTGCTGATTATTCCCTGACCATCCTCAGGACCTCAGATTAGACATGGGTCTGGGGCAATATTTGAAATATTCCAGATCAGAGTAGAATACAAAGATCCTTTTTGTTCAGAGAAGTGCCTCATGGACTCCAACAGTATGGGAATATTTTCCAGTACTGGAGACATACTGTGGTCCAGGGCAGATGGTTAGTTAAGTCAAAGTAGTGAAGAAGGCAAATTTTGGTTTCCATTACTGAGTCTTTCTCTGGATATGCAAGCCCCCATACCCTCCACATGTTTCAGTTCTTATACTGGGTATCCTTTCCATGGATAACATCTCATGCTTCAATTCTGTCTCACTTTTTTAGCCACATCAAAACTTATAGAGTTATCCATTTTGTGTTCCATCACCTTGTGGCCCTTTTCTCTTTCAGCTATGGGAAACATATGACTTTAGATGGTTATTATCACCTTTTAATTGGGGCCCTTATGAAGATAATTTCTTAATCAGGTGGAATAATTACCTTGCCTAACCTGACCAGCCTTTTCAGAGACGACATTTGTCAGGAGATTTGGACTACTCACAACTTGCCACGGAGGTGGCATGGAATGTACTTGCAGTGGGGTAGATCATGCCTGTCTGGGTGTGGGCTAAAGAGTTAGGTTTTCTGACATCCTGATTCCGATTCGCTAGGAGATGATTCCTACTTCCCTGTTCATCTGAGTCACTTAGTGCGTGGAGCCAAGGAGTGAGGCAATGATATTTGTGTTTGCTCAAGCTCAGTCTGAGAGTTGGGGAGGAACCGCATCAGAGATCAGTTGAAGGGCCTTTTTAAAACACAGCCAGTGGGAGGGCTGCACTGTCTTCTCTCTCCCCGCTCTAAGCGGACAGGGGTGATGCAGCGCACCTGCCAAAAGTTGTTAGAAGGAGAGAGCCTGCTGAAGAGCGAAGTGATACCAGTCTGTCTTTCTATGAAAAGAGGAAACAAATGGGTGTGGTTGCAGGGCATAGGAGGTATGGAAAGCAGGTGGGGACTGGGCTAGAAGCTAGGCTGTTAGATCATTTGTTTTCCTTTCTGTTCTTTGGTACCGGGGTAGATGCTACAGTCTGTGGGTGAATGCTTGGTTAGCAAATGCATGCTCCTTTTCATCCTTCGTGAGGGAAGGGATGCTGCTAAGGCACAGAAAATCCCCCCCCTGGATTTGGGGGACCTTGAAAGCCGGAGGGGTAGGGGGAGAGTACCGTCTGGGTCAGCAGAGCCGATGCCAGCAAAAGGGAAGCAGACTGTTCTAATTCAGGCTTATCTAAATCCCTATCTTTAGCTAGAACTGGACAGGACACAGGACTCTAGTGAGGGAAAAGGCCCCAGGCCTTACTTCTTTCAACTCATGTTAATCATTGACTTCAGTTTGGTTACTGAGCCTCTTCTCCTTCCTAACCTGGTTCCATACTGTGTTTCAACTCAGTCAGGTATCTGGAGATTTTTAACAGTTTTTTTTGTTCCCCCTACAGCATTATCCTATTTGTATACTTCCACATTTAATTTTATTGCATAAATTAGAAGTGAGGAAGTAACACTTTCTTTAAAGAGTCCCTTAGAAGAGTAGCTAACTGATATTGTTTAGGGATCAAGAATTGTGGTTCATAGATTACCACCTCCTACCACTTATTGTGACTATTAAAGAAAATATTTCATTTATGCAAGTTTCCAAAAAACAAGACTTTTATTACCCTACCCTATTACATTTTTCTCTGTATATTTTCTGCTCATGGTGTTACCATTATCTCTTCTAGTTCCTGAAACTGCTCCTTTCATTAGGAATATTGAAACCTCAAGTCCCGACACGGTGGAAGTCAGTTGGGCTCCACCTCAATTCCCAGGTGGACCTATTTTGGGCTACAACTTAAGGCTGATCAGCAAAAATCAGAAATTAGATTCAGGGACACAGGGAACCAGTTTCCAGTTTTACTCCACTCTACCAAATACCACCTACAGGTAAGAATTTAGTGGTGCGTGAAGAATATGACCAGCATAGGTGCATTCATGATAAGTACCTAAGAAATATAGCTACAAAATAATTTAAAATGTTATTTTGAGAAGTCTCATTGACTTTGTGCTGCTGGTTTGAAGTTGTGGTTTCCCTCAAGTTTGTATGCTTATTAGATTACACCATCCTAAGCAAAAGCATTTTCAAGCATTTCTATTATATTCAGAGAAAAAATACAAATGTGGGCTGATAAATATGAGCTAAAAAAGACAACATAAGCACCATCAATATCATTTCTTCATTTAATCCAACATGAAAAAAGTAAAGAGGATTCTGTTAATGGTATTTTTACATTAACTGTTAAGGGAATTATTTTATTATTGTTAGCTTTTCTAGCATTTACTAAGCCCTCCATAAATTAGAGCATGAATGAGGGTCATGCAGATAGCAGAGTTCAGTTTTTGACCTCTGTGACCCTGAACTATTCTGTGGGGAATGTAAACAAGGACCTGATTGATGGTCATTTTAGAGCTGAGCAGTGCACCAAGTAACTAGATACGCGCATTGCCACCTTGTCCTTTAAATAGAAACGTTATTGCTCCTTCTATTTTTATCCTATGTTCACACCATGCCATGTAAAACACATCTCTCCAAATTGTTTTTGGAATAGGTTTTCTATTGCAGCAGTAAATGAAGTTGGTGAGGGGCCGGAAGCAGAATCTAATATTACCACTTCATCTCCAGCAGGTATAGACTGGGGGTGTGCCTCCTGTTACTGGGAAGTTGAGGGGTGGAAGGGTGGATTCAGGTCTCACAGGTCCCGAGTCATCCAGTGTTCCTTAAGCCCCTACTCGTCTGCCCAAATAACACTGTCTTGTGAATGCTTGATAAGTTTCAATTTTAAATGAGAAATCAGGCCCATCTGACAAACAGGAGTAAGTTGTTAGACCAAAGTTTTCACACTGAAATTTGATATTAAAAAAGAAAAAAAAAGGAATTAAAAAAATGGTCCCAAGCAAACTCTTGGTTTCAGTTAAAGACACTAGTGATTGTGACTTTCATTTACATCCTTAGGGAATACATGTATCCTACTCTAACCTCTGCTTTATGGGTCATCATTTAATAAAGAGCAGATATCTTTTTCTTCCAGTTTCCTTTAGGTTTTCAAATCTATCTGGACTTAATAAGTTACATTTTACTATTCTGAATATTCAAACTACCAAATTAACTTTTGTTATTATTTGGCAAGTACTTTTTTTTCAGCTTCAGCATTTTAACGTTTGCCTTGGGAGACTAAATATTTACTGCATGATTCCCACGTAAGCAAAATTTTAACATAAGAAAATGCTCTCTAAGAAGCAACAGAAATGTTTGGGGGAAAGTTAGTTCAAAGAGTTTGGAATAACCCACGAAAACTCAAACTACTAGGAGTGTGTTTTCTGTCTTCATGGCAACCCTGTTTGCTGACCTGACCTCCCATTCCCTGAATCTGCCCCCAGATATGCCGGTGGGTATTTATTGAATGCCATCCATTACTAACCTTTAGTTTCTTTGGCTGTTACTAGACTCTAGGAAAGGAGAGGTATTTTTGTTATGCAAGAAGCATCCAAAGGACGAGTTAAATATAGAGCAGGTTTAAGGTCATTATTACTGTGATTACTGCATAACATTTATTAATTACCCTCAAAGTGTTGATCAAGGCACAATGCATCAGTCTCCAGTTGAATAGGACATCACGCATAGTTCTGCAGTCTTCGAATTTCACGTAGTACTACAGGCTTTTCTCCTGCCTCAAAGGGAGAGATAATTGAAGACAAAACAGAGGCAACCAAAGTCTGTCTATATGTGTATATTATGCAACCAGCCCCTCCAGCCTGAGCTGGACCACCTCCACTAAGCAGTCAGATTCCCAGGGTGGAGGATAATGAGCTGAGCTCCTATTTGGGCAAGGCTGTTGAGAACAGTGATACTGCATGTGATGTTATTTTGAGGGCATTCAGGGGCACATACCCAGAAATGCTACTTAGTTGACACAGTACTTCCCACCCCAATCATAGAATGCGATTTATACCACAGTTGAAATACCCCAGTATCTTCAGAGAGTATCTGGCGAAGCTCTTCCATGTGCCAGTCCCCTTGTTTTTAAGGGTAGTATTGATCTTTTTTGTGTCAATATGTATATGATTGGGCTGTCTGTCTATAAAGTCGTGTTGTTGTTTTAGTTCAAGAAGAAGAACAGTGGCTCTTTTTATCCAGGAAAACTTCTCTAAGAAAGAGATCTTTAAAACATTTGGTAGATGAAGCACATTGCCTTCAGTCAGATGCCACACACCATAATATTACAGGTCAGTGTAATAGAGAAAAATGTTTCCTTAATGTGTAAGGAAAGATCCAGGTTGACTTCAACTTTAATACCTTCATTAAAGATTAAATAAACGAGTTCTCTTTAGCGTCAGTGTTTTGTCTGGTTGCTACATAGTAACACATGTATGTGCATCACTTTTCCAGGAATATCAGTTCATGTCCACCGGCAAGTTGTTTATTTCTCTGAAGGAACTCTCATCTGGGTGAAGGACGCTGCCAATGTGTCTGATGTGTCTGGCCTGAGAATTTTTTACCGAGGTTCAGGATTAATTTCTTCCATCTCCATAGACTGGCTTTATCAGAAAATGTATTTCATCATGGATGAACTGGTTAGTCTGAGAATTTAAAGTGACAACTAGATGTTAAAAATCTAATGCATATCTTGACATATTAATATTTATAAGGAAATATAATTATTTCATTCAATAATTAATCATTGAGTATTTACTATGTTTTAGATACTGGGTTAGCAATGAATCATACATAGAGTCTTACAGGAGGGTCTAGACTTTACCTAGTACTAAGTACTTTACTTAGTTCTGATATACCATTAAATCATCTTTCTTGTGATTTTTCAGAGCTGTGAGTTTTCACTAATGATAATTTGACTTCCATGAGACAGTGGTACCTGAATTATCACTGGGTAACAACTGTCAATCTTGATTAAAATCAGCTGTGAGCATTTTGTAATTATGTAATAATCATGGATAACTTTAGTAGGACTCTGAAATATTGGTATTATCAAATCTTTGAGAGGACACAGTATGCTGTGTTTCAAGTTTCCTTTTTTGAAAGAGAGACTGGTCTCAGTCACTGTGGCTGGAAGCCCATAAGCTTCAGTTCAGTTCAGTTGCTCAGTTGTGTCCGACTCTTTGCCACCCCATAGACTGCAGAGCGCCAGGCTTCCTTGTCCATCACCAACTCCCAGAGTTTACTCAAACTCATCTCCATTGAGTTGGTGATGCCATCCAACCATCTCATCCTCTGTTGTCCCCTTCTCCTCCCACCTTCAATCTTTCCCAGCATTGGGGTCTTTTCAAATAAGGCTTTTCAAATAAGGTCTTTTCAAATGAGGCTGTTCGCCTCAGGTGGCCCAAGTATTGGAGTTTCAGGTTCAACATCAGTCCTTCCAATGAATATTCAGGACTGATTTCCTTTAGGATAGACTGTTTGGATCTCCTTGCAGTCTAAGGGACTCTCAAGAGTCTTCTCCAACACCACAGTTCAAAAGCATCAATTCTTCAGTGCTTAGATAGGCCCATAAGCTTAGATATAGCTAAGATATTAATAAAAGTAGTTGAGTGTGTCCACAAATATGAAAAATATGTACTTGTATTTCATGGATATCAAGAGGATATGGTTATCATTAGGATATAGGATATAAAACTGTCTTTTAAGGACTTTTTTATGTTTTCAAAAAGTGCTCTGTGACTGGTGAAATTCTAAGCACAGAACAGTTGCTCAAGGAATATTTGTTGGCCAAATTGACTATAGACACTAATGCTACTGATGTATTTTCTCTAGGTATGTGTCTGTGATTTAGAGAACTGCTCAAACATTGAGACAATTACACCTCCCTCAAACATTGCACCTCAAAAAATTGTGGCTGATTCATACAATGGGTAAGTGTTAGCCTTGTAAATGTGAATTCTCTTCCTTTGGCAAGAATCTTGGGGAAGCTTGCTTGCTAATAATATCCTAGTGCCAGATGAGCCAATCTGATTTCATATTTAATTAAATCCAGGCAAAGTTTTCATTCTTATAGAGCTCAGAGGAAATTTCTTTCAAACTTCATCCACAACTTTTCTAGGTAAGCAGGTTTTCCTTTCTCCTTTGCAGTAGATTATGGGCATATGGGAAAAATCTCTTCTCTGGGACTCAGGGACCTGGCTTCTCATCTTGGGTTTGTCATGATTTTATGCATGACTCAGAGTTTTATTCCCCCTCAGCTCTCCCCATGGGAAGCCCTTCCTGCCTATCTTTCCTCTTTTCATTACACCATTTTCTCTTGCTGAGCAGTTCAGTGCCTGTTTGTTTTTCTGGTCTGGCTATCATGTCTGTTAGGAGACGGGTTTAGCATTCTTCCACTGACTTCTTTTTGCTGATTTTGGGTGGTCCTTCCCAGCTGTTTTTACTCAATTGTGGGGTATTTCATCATGATTTTGTAAAATGCTAACACTATTGCCTCACTCAATTGTGAATATTTTTAAAAACTTGTTACTGTTGTTCGGCTACTAAGTCATATCTGACTCTTTGTGACCCCGTGAACTGCAGCATTCCAGGCTTCCCTGTCCCTCACTGTCTCCAGGACTTTGCTCAAACTCAAGTCCACTGAATCAGTGATGCCATCCAACCATCTCATCCTCAGTTGCCCCCTTCTCCTCCTGCCCTTAATCTTCCCCAGCAGCAGGGTCTTTTCCGATGAGTTGGCTTTTCGCATCAAGTGTCCAAAGTATTGGAGCTGCAGCTTCAGCACCAGTTCTTCCAATGAATATTTAGTGTTGATGTCCTATAGGATTGGCCTGTTTAATCTCCTTACAGTCCAAGGGACTCTCAAGAGTCTTCTCCAACACCACAATTTAAAGGCATCAATTCTTCAGCACTCAGCCTTCTTTATGGTCCAGCTCTCACATCCATACTACTGGATAAACCATAGCTATGACCATACGGACCTTTGTCAGCAAAAAGCTTAGTCTAATACAAACGTAGGATTGGTATTGCTGGGTAGCAACTGCAAAATAATACCATGAAGTTTTTAAAAATGGCTTAAATGTTTCTGTTTTCTCCCATTTTGTCATTCACAATGCATAGAATATTTATTGACAGATTTTGACTAAGAATTTCTGTCTATTGGAGAAAAATGTTTCATAATAAATGACAGGTTCAGTCATGTAAGTTTTATATAGTATGCTTTCCTTTAAGAGTAGACTTCATTAGAAAACCTTTAAAGACCCCTGTTGTTCTTAAATTCTGATTCCTTAAAAAGTCACATGTAATAATTAGGAGATTAAGCCTTATAAGAGGGGCTGACATTTTCCAGGATTCCAGCTTCTAACTTAAATGAATAGAGCATGTTTTTAATAAATGCCTTTATCAGTTTGCATCTTGGGAAACCCAGTACTTATCCACTCTGGAGGTACTTGGTTCTGATTGCCCAACAGGATGAGACAATGGTGGTGTTCCGCCGTCACCCTTGCATCGGCTCACACCAGGCTTCTTTTGCCCCTCTGTCAGGTATGTCTTTTATCTCCTGAGAGACGGCATTTATAGAGTCGACCTTCCTGTGCCCTCCGGTGGGGGCTCAGAAGCAATGCATATTGTGCAGAGTGGCACGTTAAAGGACTTTGCAATCAAGCCCCAGTCCAAGCGAATCATTTACTTCAACGACACCGCCCAAGTCTTCATGTCAACCTTTCTGGACGGCTCCGCATCCCACATCGTCCTACCTCATGTCCCCTTTACTAATGTGAAGAGCTTCGCTTGTGAAAACAACGACTTCCTGGTCACAGATGGCAAGGCCGTTTTCCAACAGGATTCGCTGTCTTTTAATGAATTCATCGTGGGATGTGACCTGAGTCACATAGAAGAATTTGGCTTTGGCAACTTGGTCATCTTTGGCTCATACACCCAGCCACACCCGCTGCCGGGCCGCCCGCAGCAGGTCTCTGTGCTGTTCGGCTCCCACCAGGCCCTGGTTCAGTGGAAGCCCCCCACGCTCGCCATCGGAGCCAGTGAGTTCCCTCTCCCGCCTGAAGGCTGGCCTTGTCAGAAGGAGAGGAAGACTTAATAGGCTTGGCATGGCAACTCAACTTTGAGAGCCCTTCTGTGATTATTTAGCCATTAACCCAAAGCCCTCCTTAGCTCTCTCTCTGTCTCTCTCTCCCCCCAACACACATACACACAGTGTTGTAACATTTGTTCTATATTTATCAATTTTGATAAATTAAGAAAATTTCTATATTTCATCATCTACATCCCAACAGAAGGGTTGGAACATTTATTGAGTGTCTCCTTGGAGCCAGGCACTGACATTCTAATTGGAGGGAATGCATTAGCCAAGAGGATGGAACACTTGGGTTGAGATTTTGTATCCAGGGAGACCTTGCATGAATTTGAGCCTAAAACTCTCCGGACTGGAATTTTTATCTCTGGAGAGGCAGCATGTGCGGTGGGTATGCAGGTGGGCTCTAGAGCCAGCCTGCACGGATTCAAAGGCTAGTCTCATCAATTATTAGCAGAATGACCTGGGCAAGTTACTTAACCACTTCATGCATGTTTCCACTACTGGAAATAAAAATATTAATTATATCCTTCTAAGGGATTGTCATATAGATGGAATTAAGATGCATAGGTAGAACCCAGAACAGTATTTAGCATAGCAGTTGGCAATTTCTTTTTCTTTTAACAAAAGAAGGACCAGATAATAAATATTTTCAGTTTTGTGGGTCATACAGTTTCTGGGATAGATACTCAACTCTGTCTTTGTGGTATGTAAGCAGCCATAGATAATATGTAAATAAGTCACTGTGACTGTGTTCCATTACAACTTTATTTATAAAAACAGGCAGTGGGCCAGATTTGGCCTATGGGCTGCATTTTGCCAACCTCTGGTCTCCTAGGAAACATTGGCTACTTTTACTTTAAGACCAAGTTAATTATGCCTGTTTGTTGTATATCTCAAAGATGGCTGAAAATGAATTAGCAAAAGTTTTTAATTTTTATTTTTTGGACTTCTCAGAGAGTGATAGTCTGCTGACACTGGAATGATATTAGAGATTCATCATTAAGTGTTTGTTTATTAGGAGCTTGTATAGTATACCCCTCTGATAGTTCTTTGCAGCCAGTCACAGCACACAGAGAGGGGAACAGTGGCCTCCCGTTTGTTGGCAAGATGTCTCCTTTGATGAGACAAAATAAGTGAGCAGAATGGCCACTGTCCTAATCATGTCATCGTTAACCCTGGTGATTAAGGGGCAACAGGCCCAATTATCCTTCCACTCAAGGTGAAGCTGTAGATAAGTTTACGGACAATCCTTTGTTTGCCCTTGCTGATGTCATCCTAGTCAGTAATATTGTTTAACTCTTCCGCATAGGTCCTTCTGCCTGGCAGGACTGGACTTATGAGGTGAAAGTATCAACTCAAGACCTTCCTGAAACCACTCACGTGTTCTCTAATATAAGTGGGACCATCCTTAACGTACATGACCTTCAGAGTGCTACAAAATATGAGGTTTCTGTGAGAGCAAGTTCTCCCAAGGGGCCAGGCCCTTGGTCAGAGCCCTCAGTGGGAACTACTCTGGTACCAGGTGAGAGAATGCTCTTGATTTAGGGAGTGATTCTGACAAAAAAGGCTTTCTCCCTGTCTTCTTTAAAATTTCTCACCTTAGATGTGGTAAAGAAATGAGAATGAGGGTGCATTGACCCCTTGAGCATGTTTATTTTCTGACATTAGGAAAGCAAGTAAAGCATAGTGTGATATTAATGTTTCTAACGTTCTATTTTATACTGTCCAAGATGTTTTTGAACAAACAATATAATTTTCTTCTTCTTCGTGGTTTTCTCCTTTCTCATGGCTTATTAAGCTGTAGCACTGCTTGGATGCTGAAAGTCTCGACGAGAGAAGTTGAGGGGCTGTGAATTATGTTTAATTCTGTCCTGTTGGTTGAAAGAAAATGGAAAGAACTGACCCATTTATACTACTGTTGCTTCTGAATATCACCAATAGCTAAAGCAAAACAACAAAAAAATTTGCCATGATGTGACATTGCTATAGTGGCAGCATCAATACACTTTTCTCTTCACATTCAATTACAAATATTTACATAAAAATCAAAGTGTGTTTAATATGATAGCATATTCTTTTAAGCAGATACAATTATTCATATACTTCCAGTGTATTTTTCAAAATGCCGATTTACTTTATAAAAGAAATCTAACAAACAAGATGTGTACCTAAAAATGCGTGTTCTCTGTGATATTTCTTTCAATTTTTTTAAACCAAACAGCTGCAGAACCACCATTTATCATGGCTGTGAAAGAAGATGGACTTTGGAGTAAGCCATTAAATAGCTTTGGCCCAGGAGAATTCCTATCCTCTGATATAGGAAATGTGTCAGGTAAACACCAAGTTCCCTGTACACTTGGATGGCAGGTTTCTACTTGTTAGACTTGCTGAGATATTCGACCAGTCAGAAGAATTGAGTGTTTTAATATTAGGTCAATAATGAAAGGAAAAAATATTGACTGAATTATACTGCCAGTGACATGATGAAGAAAATGTCTGTTCTCAAGGATGAGGGCCATTTATTACTCCACCAAATGTGAGGTTATTTAATGATGTATGCCCATTTCAGGAAGGCTTTGATATACTTCTCGTGTATTTTAATCTCTCAATGTCATCTCAAAGTAACAGACTATCTTGTTCCATGAAGATAGCTATAGTTAAGTAATTTGTTATGAGTTTGCTATAAGATGGGAGCACAGAACAGCTATGTGAAGTTCTAAATAAAGCATAAGAAAGAATTTCATGGCAAAGAAGATTATGTAATAAATGCCTAAGGCAAAACTACCCATTTGTTACTTAATGGCATCTTCCATAATTACCTAATTATTTGATTTCTTTATTTGGTCATTAAAAATTACCATAGCACTTCTGACCAAAATGAGTTGGACTTAGGAGGTGGTATGGTACTAATGGAAAAAATGATACTTTGAAGTTGGCTCAAGTCTGGGTTCCTCCTCTTTTCATCTGTGAGACCTCGGGCAAAATAGATAATTTCACTTAGTCTTGGGTTTTCCATGTCAAAAAATGGAAATGATTTCTACTTTAGAGCTTTAAGTGTTGAGTGAGATATATAAAAGTGCCCAGGACAATGTTGGCAAAGAGGAGATGCTCAATGAATAATAGTTCCTGTGTCTAGTTCCAGGGCTTAAGATTTTAGAATAATATTATTGAAACATTCTTGACACATCTCTGAAGCTCTAGTGAATATCTCTGTTATTGTTGAGGTGCATGTGTGATTTGCTGACGTGCTATGTTTACACTGGCATACATGAAAAAATAACTGCTACCAATTCACTTTGTTTTGAGACATGGATTGGTATAACAACAGCCTCTACTACAGCGACATGAAAGGTGATGTTTATGTATGGCTGCTGAATGGGACAGACATCTCAGAGAATTATCACATACCCAACATTGCAGGAGCAGGGGCTTTAGCTTTTGAGTGGCTGGGTCACTTTCTCTACTGGGCTGGAAAGACCTATGTGGTAAGTTAAAGCCTGACACCCTACATGCTCTCAAACAATGCCTACCCACTTCAGTGACTGGAATGTCATTTTCATGATTTTTTTCATACTTGTGTTTCACCCATGTTATTATTTACTTAATATTTGTCTCTAAGCTTACTCACCTTTTAATTAAAATATTTATGTAGAAAGGAAATTCTATATCAGTATTTGATTAGTCATATATTTTCAGTAATATCTTGAAATAAATATATTAAAATGTTCACTGGTGGAGTAGTGTCCTGGGGAAGATGGCACACCCCAAAGGCATAATGAAAAGAAACTAAGTGAGGGGACTATTTTCAACAGTATAGTCGGGGCTAAGGAAAATGAGCATAGGACGATGAAGCATGCTCTGGGCTAGCAAGTGTGGGAGGGTATTACTGCCTCTAGGCATAAAAGACAAGGGAAAGCCAGGAAGGAATGGTGAGGGCTATAGCTTTAGCAGAGTTGCCGACATGAAAACCAGCCATTGTCAAAAGGTATAGTCCAGCAAGGAGTGATACGATAGTACACATGTACCTCCAGCCCTCTTTTCTTCTGCCCTCTGATCTTCTGCCACTGCGTCCATTGGCTGAACCTCCCTGGAAGCCAGGGAGCAGGGAGCTAGGTCGATGCAGTCCATCAGTGTCAGGCTCAGGGCCACTGAGGAGGGAGGACAGCGTGAGATTCGGGGGCAAGATGAAGGCATCCTGTGCGTTGTGCACTCTGAAGAAAAGAACGGTTGATGATGAGATCAACGGTCTAATAGATCCAGAAAAAAACTGTTTCAGTTTTATGACACGAAAAAGTCATTTTGGTTTCATGGCACAAAACTCATTTTCTAATCAGGAGGGCACATGTCCATTTGTTTATTTATTCATTATCTGTTACCAGTATGTTTAGAGCCTTGAAAATAGGCATAGTAGAGAATATGAGGAAAATAGTAGTCATGTCTCTGACCTTGAAAAAAAAACACCAGCTTTGTTGAGATATAATTTATGTACCATAGAACTCACCCTTTGATTACATAAAATGCAGTGGTTTTTAGCATGTTTTGTGCTATGCAACCATCACCACTTGCCCCTGTTCTTTTCATGACATAAAAATAAATTCATGGGGACTTCCTTGGTGGTCCAGTGGCTAAGACTCCACATTCCCAATTCCTGGGGGGGCCTGGGTTTGATTCCTGGTCAGGAAACTAGATCCCACATGCCACAACCAAGACCGGTGCCAAGGAAAGAAAACATCAGGAATCATTAGAAGAAGCATACAGCAACAACTTTGTTGACTCTTTGTGACTCCATAGACTGCAACCCACCAGGCTCCTCTGGCCATGGGATTTTCCATGCAAGACAGAGCATTGTATTTAGAAGCAAAGTAATATGGTATAGTCTGAATCCATAAGTGCCAATGACTTGTAGGCAGAAATGAGCTGAGTGGGGTTAATCAGAGAATGCTTCTGAAAATGGATTAGTTTGAAAATAGTTTTGGAGGAAGAAGTGGAAGAGTAGTACAAAAACTGGTTTCAAGTATTTGCTCTGTTTCTTATAAAATGATTTAACTTCTCGAAAAATCACTTCACCTCTTTGAACCCGGTTTACTTGTGAAAAAGTAGGAAATGGAAATTCTTTACAGGCTTAATGTGAGGGTTATGATAACTAACATTTTAAAGATAAAAAAGAAGTACAGTGCCTGGCATATAATAAGTACTCAATAATGACAGTAATTAATATTAGGGAGATTAAACAGACAGAGAGGAGCAAGGAGAGACATCACTATTTGGAGTATACATCTTTGGGAGTCTAATCAAATACATTCTTATGTTTTGATTATGTGTTGATTGTCTAGGTATATGATTAGGGAGAACAAGTATTAACTCAAAATAAGTGTATCTCCTTTCTCTTCAGAGACATGGAAAGGAGTAAGCTTCCTTGTAATTACATTCCTGAAGCTAGGCACAGGACACAGCATAGAATGCCAGTAAATATTTATGGCTGGAGAAATGAGTGGATGAATGCAGTAACTTACTAACAATTGCAATAAACTATTCAGAAATAATGATGCCATTTGAAAATCACTAACTGAGTTATGATTGTTTTATAGATTCAAAGGCAGTCTGTGTTGACAGGACACACAGACATTGTGACTCACGTGAAGTTGCTGGTAAATGATATGGTGGTGGACTCAGTTGGTGGATATCTCTATTGGACCACATTATATTCAGTTGAAAGTACCAGGCTAAATGGAGAAAGTCCACTTGTACTACAGGCACAGCCTTGGTTTTCTGGGAAAAAGGTGAAAGTTAAAAAAATAAGATCTGATATTTAATTATACTAAATAATGCTGTGTATAATTATAATAATACTATTTCCACTTGCTGTGAATACTTCAGGTAGAATTCAAAAGGAAATACTACTATGATAAGATCTTGGTATAACCAAATTTCTTTAAGTCTTATTTGCTTGTCATAATTGATTAAATAAAATATAATATGGAGATTTTTATATTTTGCTTTATCTTGAATGAACTCACACTTTCAGTTCAGTTCAGTCACTCAGTCATGTCTGACTCTTTGCGACCCCATGAAACGCAGCATGCCAGGCCTCCCTGTCCATCACCAACTCTCAGAGTTTACTCAAACCCATGTCCGTCGAGTTGGTGATGCCATCCAGCCATCTCATCCTCTGTCGTCCCCTTCTCCTCCTGCCCCCAATCCCTCCCAGCAGCAGGGTCTTTTCCAATGAGTCAACTCTTCACATGAGGTGGCCAAAGTACTGGAGTTTCAGCTTCAGCATCAATCCTTCCAATGAACACCCAGGACCAATTTCCCTTAGGATGGACTGTTTGTATCTCCTTGCAGTCCAAGGGACTCTCAAGAGTCTTCTCCAACACCACAGTTCAAAAGCATCAATTTTTCGGTGCTCAGCTTTCTTCACAGTCGTCTTCTCCAACAGGCATCAATTTTTCGGTGCTAGCTTTCTCACAGTCCATCACATGACATACACTGGAAAAACCATAGCCCTGACTAGACGGACCTTTGTTGGCAAAGTAATGTCTCTGCTTTTTAATATGCTGTCTAGGTTGGTCATAACTTTCCTTCCAAGGAGTAAGCATCTTTTAATTTCATGGCTGCAGTCACCATCTGCAGTGATTTTGGACCCCCCAAAAATAAAGTCAGCCACTGTTTCCCCATCTATTTGCCATGAAGTGATGGGACCAGATGCCATGATCTTTGTTTTCTGAATGTTGAGCATTAAGCCAACTTTTTCACTCTCCTCTTTCATCGAGAGGCTCTTTAGTTCTTTACTTTCTGCTATAAGGGTGGTCATCTGCATATTTGAGGTTATTGATATTTCTCCTGGCAATCTTGATTCCAGCTTGTGCTTCTTCCAGCCCAACGTTTCTCATGATGTACTCTGCATATAAGTTAAATAAGCAGGGTGACAATATACAGCCTTGACGTACTCCTTTCCTATTTGGAACCAGTCTGTTGTTCCATGTCCTGTTGCTTCCTGACCTGCATAAAGGTTTTCTCAAGAGGCAGGGTCAGGTGGTCTGGTTGCCCATCTCTTTCAGAATTTTCCACAGTTTATTGTGATCCACGTAGTCAAAGGCTTTGGCATAGTCAATAAAGCAGAAATAGATGTTTTTCTGGAACTCTCCTGCTTTTTCGATGATCCAGCAGATGTTGGCAATTTGATGTGTGGTTCCTCTGACTTTTCTAAAACCAGCTTGAACATCTGGAAGTTCATGGTTCACATATTGCTGAAGCCTGGATTGGAGAATTTTGAGCATTACTTTACTAGCGTGTGAGATGAGTGCAATTGTGCAGTAGTTTGAGAATTCTTTGGGATTGCCTTTCTTTGGGATTGGAATGAAAACTGACCTTTTCCAGTCCTGTGGCCACTGCTGAGTTTTCCAAACTTGCTGGCATGTTGAATGCAGCACTTTAACCACATCGTCTTTTAGGATTTGAAATAGCTCAACTGGAATTCCATCACCTCCACTAGCTTTGTTCGTAGTGATGCTTCCTAAGGCCTACTTGACTTCACATTCCAGGATGTCTGGCTCTAGGTGAGTGATCACACCATCGTGACTATCTGGGTTGTGAAGATCTTTTTTGTACAGTTCTTCTGTGTATTCTTGCCACCTCTTCTTAATATCTTCTGCTTCTGTTAGGTCCATACCATTTCCGTCCTTTATTGATCCCATCTTTGCACGAAATGTTCCCTTGGTATCTCTAATTTTCTTGAAGAGATCTCTAGTCTTTCCCATTCTATTGTTTTCCTCTATTTCTTTGCATTGATCACTGAGGAAGACTTTCTTATCTCTCCTTGCTGTTCTTTGGAACTCTGCATTCAAGTGGGCATATCTTTATTTTTCTCCTTTGGTTTTTGCTTCTCTTCTTTTCACAGCTGTTTGTAAGGCCTCCTCAGACAGTCATTTTGCCTTTTTGCATGTCACGAAACTTCGTCCATCGTTCTTCAGACACTCTCTCAGATCTAGTCCCTTAAATCTACTTCTCACTTCCACTATATAGTCATAAGGGATTTGATTTAGGTCATACTTGAATGGTCTAGTTATTTTCCCTACTTCCTTCAATTTAATTCTGAATTTGGCAATAAGGAGTTCATGATCTGAGCCACAGTCAGCTCCCGGTCTTGTTTTTGCTGACTGTATAGAGCTTCTCCATCTTTGGCTGCAAAGAATATAATCAATCTGAAATCTCACACTTTAAGAGCATTGTTATAGCCTTTAGGATTTCTATTGGATATTTTGGAACTTCTTGGGTGATTATTAGGTGTTTTATTATTTTTAGTCAATTTCTGCTACTGACTGCTCTAATAATGCAGCTCCTATTTGACTTTTCTGTAACTGTTTCATTAACTGGAAAATGGGAATATTAACAACTGTCCTCCCTCTTAGGGTTGTTGTGATGATTAAATGAGATAATTCATGGGAAGTAGTGAGAACAACCACTCAATAGTTAAGTTATATTTTATAACTCAATCTAAAAATGCACTAATATATTAAGAGAAATGATTCTAAGACAAATTTTTTTTTACTTCCTCAACTTCTAGAAGCAATATGTTTTTCATGACCCTATTTAGCTTCCCTCTAGCTATCCATCTATATTTTGAAAATTTATTTTTTCTGATGCTCTTAAGAATATCTCTACTGTAGAAATTTTAGAAATTACTGAAAGGTGTGAGGAAGAAATAAATTATTCATACTATTTCTATCTATTTAATATTTCTTAAAATTTTTTATCCCTTTTTATTGTCAATAGAGATAAAACATACATAATACAGGTATACCAGATCATTTATAAACAAACAAATTGTTGACTTATTCGATCCTCAATTCCGAAAGATGTGCTGGTTATAATTCCTAAGATTTTCATATACAGATTATAACACAGGTATTTAAAAGAAATAGAAGTTACACACCATATCCAGAGATTATTCATTTCTGTCAAATAATGAGAAGATCCCTTAATTGTATTTTGGGGCCACTTGAGATTGAACACAAAGTATATTTTTTATGTTTCAATAAAAAAATGTTAGGGGAAAAACTCTTTTTTGTAAAAGCATATTAAAGATAATAGTATCTCAAGAGTAATTTCCTATTCATCCCCTTGACTTCATCTGTAATCACCCCGCCGTCCTGATCTCGTCCTTCGGGATACATCTACTCAAGATAGCCCTGGGGGGGCCCTTTGGGACTTTTCTATAAATGAGTGAATTTTTAGATGTCTCAGCATGTTTGAGGAAATACATTTTTATTCAAAATCCACTCCAAATTCTCTCACAGGCTGGCTAATGGTGCTGCTGCTTGTGCCAATATGTGTTCTGGTTCCACTGTTTGATGTTTTATTCATCCATCTCTGTTAATGCTAGTGAGTGTTTTGAAGATAATGTTTTGCACTGAGTAAAGCTTTCCCTCTCACTGTCATTCCTTCACATGTTACTCACAAATTTATCATGGAGGCATAAGATACTTCGCAATCAATAGGTATAATAAAATAGTCATTTATAGGAAAGACTCATTTGTATGATGAAAGGGAAAATGAAATGAGATATTCCTTTAAAGTGAAAAGATGTTGGACTCATAGTATACAGTACATTTTACCACAGGATTAAACTTCAAGGTTTTAATTTAGATCAAAGGGATTATTTCCAAGGGATGGGCTTTATTAGACATAATGATGGTTACCAAAGGTTTATGGAACACCCTCTGACACTGTTTAACCATGGGCTCCAATGGCTGGTGTAAAGGAATGGGGTAATGACCCATCCCCTGAATTTGACTTATAGCTGGCATAGTTTGTCGTATTTCAGCAAAGGGAGTTGTAGAATCTTCTTTTTTAAGAGATAGAGTAGAGTTAATCTGTAATTTAGAAAACTCTAGGGCATCTCATTATAGATAAAAAGCAATATTAACCTGGTTTCACTTTAACTGGAAAAATTATCAATAAATCTCTTTTAGCCTGAAGCAAGGACATAATTCAATTCCCCAAAGGCTGGAAATTGCTACAATAGTTTTCTACCTTTTGGAAAAAGAACAGGTTGAGTTTTCTTAAAGACAGAAGGCTGTGATTCATATGATGACTGAAGGTTTTGGCAGCCAGGAAACTTGAGATTATTTCTTTATAGAAAGTCTTAGGTAACCAAGTACTTTTAGTTCTTGGATACTTCATTGTATTCTTTTTATATTTTTCACTGGTTGATGCTTTTGTTTATATGCTGTTATATCTTGCTAAAGACATAGTCATCAACTTTATTTTATCTGATACCTCTTAGCCTCCAGGTCTGCTCTAGAAAGACTCCACTACTCTGAGGTCAGACTCCTAGTAATCTCAATACCTATAAAGCCAAAGAAAGCAAAAAAGATCTCTTGGATTGTAAATTCTGTCTCTTGCACTCTATTTTATAGGAAGACTCAGTCTTTTCCACAGGTCTCACCTAATCAACTGGACTTAAAATTAAGACACAAATTGTAACGAGAAGACAAAGAAAGAGTAATAAAAAGTGGTTGTAAGATGTCAGCTGGAAATGGGACTAAAGTTCCATATGTACACGACTCTATCCAATTATATCACATGAAAACCATGTCTGTATTGTATTTTAGAAAATTATCAGAATGTTTTTGCTTGTAATTAACAGATATTAATATAATTTAAAATGGCTTGAATGGTTGGTTCTCAAACTTGGTGACACATTGGAATTATCTGGGGAATTTGAAGACATACTGGAGACAGTACCATCTCCAGAGATCAAAATTTAACAGGATGCCAGACTGGAAATTGAGATATTTAAAGAATCACAGGTCATTCTAATCTGCAGCAGTGTTTGAGAATAACTGATTTAAACAACAATCAGATTCATTGACTTATGTGGCTGAAGAGTCCAAAGTTGTGCTAGCTTTAGACAAGGCTTGGCACAGTGGTTCAAAGTTTCTCATTCAGAAGGACCTGGAGTGTGGTTGAAACTTTGTATTTGTAACCAGTTCCCAGGTGATGCTGATGCTGGTAGTCCAAAAATCAAACTTTGAGAACCACTAGAGATAAGTATATAGAAGTGAATAATAGATAATTCCTGCCATTTGAGGATTTTTAGGAAACCAGTGCTTATATCCAAACTACATAGTAATAAGCATACTCACATGATATTTATATTCAGTGAAAGGTAAAAATCAGTAAGTTTATTATTCCAAAGAGGATGCTAAGAGAAATCTGTAGCTTAAGTGTGACATAATCACAAAGATTAAACATATATTTGATTTGTTTTCTTTCCTTATTTTCTATTTAGGTAATTGCTCTAACTTTAGACCTTAGTGATGGGTTCCTATATTGGTTGGTTCAAGACAGTCAGTGTATTCACCTGTATACAGCTGTTCTTCGGGGTCAGAGGTGAGTAATACTGAAGGCAATTGGTTGAGAAAAAGAAAGTAACTTGCCCCTTAGTTATAAATGATAGTGCTTAAAAATTCATTTATTCTTTCCATAAACATTTACTAATTATCCACTGTGTTTTCAGGCATTGTGCTTGCAAGGAAAGATGTTTGTAAACAACTAATTACTGTAGAATATGGTGAATATTCTATGGCTTTCCTCTTAGCTCAGTTGGTAAATAATCTACCTGCAATGACGGAGACCTGGGTTCGATTCCTGGGTCAGGAAGATCTCCTGGAGAAGGAAATGGCACCCCACTCCAGTATTCTTGCCTGGAGAAGCCTATGGACAGAAGAACCTAGCAGGCTACAGTCTATGGGGTTGCAAGAGTTGGACATGTCTTAGCTGACTAAACCACCACCATGGTGAATATGGCAATGGGGTATGAAGGGAGTCCAGTAGAGGCACCGAGGAGAATGCCCCTCAAGAGCCTAGGAAATGAGTGGATAGGTTTCTATGCTTCTTAACACAGTCTCCAACTATGATTATAGATAGGCCTATAGTCCTGTTTAGTTGATGTATCTGAATGCTTTGTGTTAGTATTCTTATCTATATACTTGATTATATTTCCTTTTATCACTATAAAATATTCTCATTCATCTATGATAATACTCTTAATCTTAAAGACTATTTTGATATTAGGATATTATAGCAGCATTCTTATGCTTAGTTTGTAGGGCACAGCTCTTTATCTCTTTACTTTCAATTTTTGTCTTTATCTTTAAAGTGTGTTCCTTGTAAACAGCATATAAGTTTTTGCTTTTTTATGCAGTCTGACAGTTTCTGCCTTTTAATTCGGGTGTTTGGTTCATTTACATCTAATATAATCATTTATTAATATGTTTGGATGTAAGTCTACCATCTTGGTGTTTGACTTCCATTTGTCTCATCAGCCATTTATTCCTCTATTCTACTTCTATGCCTTTTTGACAGTGAATAAAATACTATTTTAGTATCCCATTTTATCTCCCCTCATGACATTTAAATTATGTGTATTTATAATTTTCTTTAGATTGCTTTAGAGAGTAAACTAAGCACTTTTAACAGTAAACATCTTCAAGTTACCATCGTCATATTCAAAATGTTCTTATTTCATAAATGATTTTAAAACTTTATGATGATATATTTCCAGTTACTGCCCTCCACTCTTTGTCCTCTCATTGTCATATATTTTATTTTACCTATACTATAAAATCCATGTTTATTACTATTTTTAGTTTAAACAGCCAATAGTTTTTAACTTCAAGGAAACAGTTACATATCTCAAATTAAAATAAGGACAAAAAGTCACTAGAGAACAGCAGTCAGAGGGAGAATTTAGAGGTCATATTATTTCACAGATGAGGACAGTGAAACATTATACACATTGAGATGTATATAAGTTTGCTGACTGTCACACACTAAATTGGAGAGATAGTCAGGAAACCATTAAAGTAAAGCAAAAGGTCCTGCTCTAGGGCAGAGATTTCTAATGTTGGGTTCTTGGACCCCCTAGGGAGTTCATGGCCGGCTTCAGGATGTGTGTGAGTGCTTGGAAGCTGAGCATCCATCATTTCATCAAATTTTCAAAAGAGTCTAATCTTACAAAGGCCAAAAATTCCTGTTCTATGAATACAATTTCAAGATTACTTTTAGATTAAAAAATACTTTTGTTTGGTTTATGGAAAAATTCTTAGTCATAGAGAATATGAAAAAGGAATATGCATACATATATAAACATATAATGGAGTATATATGTATGTATATATAAAGGTGTATGTGCATGCATCCTCAGTCACTCAGTTGTGTACAATTCTTTGTGACCCCATGGACTATAGCCCACCAGGCTCCTCTGTCCTGGAATATTCCAGGCAAGAATACTGGAGTGGGTAGCCATTCCCTTCTCCAGGGGATGTTCCCAAGCCAGGAATTGAACCCAAGTCTCCTGCATTGCAGGCAGATTTTTGCCGTCTGAGCCACCAGGGAAGCCTATATATATATATATATATATATATGTATATATATATAATACATATAGACCTATAATGCATACCTATAATTCATACAATCATATACACAGCAATGTGATTAATCATTTATTTTATATCAGCTATAACATATAGCTCTAGCTAGTTTCCCAATTGTGAACCATAGAAAACTGGCTGTTCCTTTTTCTAGAAGTGTGAAGTACTGGCAATCTGATTGTCAAAAGAATCTGTCTGTGTGATACAGACAGTGCTCAAAGTGACAGTGTGCTGAAGGATCATGATTCTATGTACGTGTCTGCCTATTTCAGAGGACAGTCTAACTGGAATTGTTTGAGAGTCCTGCTCTCAAGTGTCCAGAAAATCAATACTGTTGGATTCAGCAAATAAGAGAAGGAAGTTTCTTCTTTAAAAATGCATTTCTTTATTTAAAGGTTAATTTTCCTTGTATGCATGCCCAATGGAGTGCGGCAGATCTTGACAGGGTTATACAAATGACAGGCATTTTGCCCTCCAAGTAAGTTTGCCTTTTTATCATACCAGAGAAAAGAGTGGTAGATAAAGATAGGAACTCCAGAACCATTTTATAAGCAGAAAATTTTCCCTAATATATAAACCAAAATTCCTTCTACGGCATTTCAAGCTCCTTACCTCTAGTCTAAATCATCACTGCCCAATGCAAATAATGTGAGCTACATACATAATTGTAAATTTCCTCGTTGCTTCATTTTAAAAAGTAAAAACATAGGTAAATTATTAATGAGCTATTTGCACTCTTTTTTCATATTAATTCTAATTAATAGCCTGGGTGTATTTTACAGGCATAGCACATCTCAATTTGCACACTAAATTTTCATAGGAAATATTTGATCTGCAGTTAGATTTTATAAAATTTACAGTTGAAAAGTTGACTTATGTACCCAAGTTTTTCTAAAATACTTGAAAAGTTTTCTAGTAAATCATATATATGATTTATAATGTATAAATAAAATATTAGCTTAAAATTCTAACCTAAATGAACTAAGATTAAATAACATAAAGATTCGGTTTCTTAATTTTAGTAGCTAAGGGCTCAACAGTCACCTGTAGCCTACCTTATTGGACAGCGTAGTTCTAGCATACAGTAGAGATGAGACTGGGTTTCCCTAGTGTCTCAGTGGTAAAGAATCCACCTACCAGTGCAGGAGAAGCAAGATCGATCTCTGGGCCAGAAAGATTGCCTCTAGAAGGAAATGGCAACCCACTCCAGTATTCTTGCCTGGAGAAATCCCATGGACAGAGAAGCCTGGTAGGCTGCAGTCCATGGAGTTGCAAAGAGTCTGACACAGTGACTAAACAACAATAGAGATGAGATTAGCTGTTTGCTGTCTTTCAGCATACTCTGAACTTGACAAGAACTGTAAGTGGCTTTTCAAACTGTCCTTCCCTCTGGTATGTACAGCCATTCCCTTTGGTTTATTAAATAATGAATCTATTATAACACCGTATCTGTCTTGGAGGTTGAAAAGGGTGCATTTGTCGTAAAAGTTCAGGCATATTTAGTCATGTCAGAACTGAGTATATTGCTCTAAAGTTACCCACACCCTGCTGTTCTCTCTGAATAAAATGGTCCCCGAACCTGGTTCTCTTGGTTACTTTGTGTTCAGACTGCAAGGCTCAGCTTAAACATGGTTTTCTCTGAGAGAAGCTTTCTCTGACCAGATCCTATTAGGTCTCCTTGTTAAGGAGCCCACTCTACCTTTCTATTGACAGTGTCATTCAATAATGTAGTCATTTGCTTCCTACCTGCCTACTTTACTAGGCTGTATATTCTAGGAGGGCAGGGATTGTGTTTGTCTTATTTACCACTGTATTCCTAGTGGCCACCACAGAACTAGGCACCAACATTCACTTAATAAATGAGTAAACCTCTAGTAGAGTAACCTCAGCTGACCTCTATAGGTATCACATGCTTCATGGAAGGATTTACCTTTTAGTGATTTTTTGTTGTTGTTGAGCTGTGATTTAAATCCAGCTATACCGGTTGCTGGGGACTGAAGGGTTTGAGGTACTGACTTGCTGCAAGTGAGGAAGTTGTGCTGAAATTGTGATGAACACCGGATGTCAAGAATTTTTGGATTGGCCCAGGAGATACTTACAGAAGAGATGTCTTCAGCTGGGAAAGAGGGGCAGTTCCAGCCAATGACAATTAAGGGATTTCCAGTCTCAGTCTGCAGGGAAGTCTCTGTCCTGGAGACTGTTTTGGGAATGCTGAACAAACCACCTGTGAACAAGGCTAACAGGAATATATCTGTGGGATCTAGGCTGCAGCATCCCTGGGCATGGTCCAGAAGGGCCGGCCGTCTCAGGTCAAGTGCATCCTGCTTGGTGAGCTTCTTTCCATATGGAATTTGGTTTTATATATCTCACGAAGAGATATACTGGAAAGGTCTCCTGAGAAGTGGAAACAAGAAAGTGTAAAATTAGAAAAGGTGAAAATCCAAAAGGCAAGCCAGGGGCTATCTTCACATCTTAGTAGGTATGAATAAAGAATCTTTTACAAGAAAAAGGACTATGGGAATAGTACAAATGAATGCTGTTTTTCTTTATAAGGCTCACAACTCCCAGGTCCTCTGAGGTAATTTCGGTTTTCTCAAGGAGGTATTAATGAAACTCTCAAAACAAAACTTTTATTTATTTTGATTTTAAGTGCCATATTTTTCTAAAAAGGGGAATGTCAACACTTTAAAAGATATAGAAAGATCATTTTTTTAAAGTGAAATGACTACTCCAAAAGGCTGAGAATCATTGAGATAGTTATTATTAAGTACTAGAAAATCCAAGTAATTTTAGAAACAACCAAGCAGATTTTTAAAGTAAAAATCATGATAAAATTCCTCGTCGTTGAGAAAAAACTTTAAAAGCAATTTTAAATGACATTCTGTTTACTTGAATTTCCTGGTCTGAAACAGCATTTGGACTAAACTGTGGAAATTGGTAAGTATCAACGAAGCAACCGACTGTTGGGAATAGTATAAAGCGAAGGATCAAACAGCTTAGAATAAAGATTGGTGAGTAAATAGTACAACTAACCAAGAAGAAGAGGAAGGCAGTGAGGAGAAACCAATCAGTGGGTTGTGCCTACAATGTGAGTTTATTATGAAAAATCACGAGGATTTATTAACATCTGTGTAACACTTGCTATTGCAATATCACGTTCGTAAGAAAAGCCCTGGAAAATCTACTTGAGGAATACTTCCTGAAAAAAATGCAAAAAGTCAACTTTACAGAGACTTAAGAATAAAGAGAATTATTGTCGCAAAGTTTGTTCTCTTTGTTTTCAAACACACACACAAAACAAACACACATTCTCACCTCTTGAATTCTCTACTTGAACACACCAACCCTTACCCGACTCCACGCACACGCTAATTGGCGTCCTGTATCAGCAGTGCCGGGGACACCACCATCACCGAATTCGCAGCCTGGAGCACCTCTGACATTTCTCAGAATGCACTGATGTTCTACAGTGGTCGGCTTTTCTGGATCAACGGCTTCCGGATTATCACAGCTCAGGAAATCGGTCAGAGGACCAGCGTCTCCGTTTTGGAACCAGCCAAATTTAATCAGTTCACGATTGTTCAGACATCCCTCAAGCCTCTGCCAGGTAGGATATTATATTCCTGCTTACCCTCTCTTCTCCATACTTTCTGTTAAATAAATTTTAAGGTTGGGTTTTTTTTTTTTCCTTTAAAATTATGTTTTAAGAGGGAAAAAAGGCTTTAGTAGTTTCTGTGCTTGCAATCCTTTTAACTCTTAACTCAAATTTACAGCCTGAAACAGGCAGAAAAAGATGATTTTCAGGATATATTAAAGGAAAGAAAAATTTTATTTTGGTTCTAATTATCAGTGGTTTCTATTAATATTCCATGTGTCCATGATAATTGATAATCCCCATTTTTTTCTGTCTCTATTCTTTCTTTCCTCCCATAGGGAACTTCTCCTTTACCCCTAAGGTTATCCCAGATGCCATTCCAGAGTCTTCGTTTATGATTGAAGGAAGTGCTTCGAGATTTCACATCCTCTGGAATGCTCCCCCAGCAGTGGATTGGGGCATCATTTTCTACAGTGTGGAATTTAGTGCTCATTCTAAGGTATGGCATTGGTTCTAGTAACTTCTAGTTTTTGAGAGGACTGTGCCATCTGCATCAGGCCTGCCTGTACTGATTTGCACTTAATCTTTACTTAACCGAATCCATCTCCCTCACTGTTCCTGTAGCATTTGGTTATAAAGATTATTCCTGAGAATTCTGTTTTACAGCTAGTCTCTGATTGCTTTATGGTTAGTGTTAACCATTCGTGTGTTACATACACTAGTGTTGTGAAACAACATGGAACTTAGCAACATTAGCATTTCCAAAATCTCAAGGCTAACTTTCATGTGGACTAAAGTTTAAAGATTGTAATTTGGAAAAAAATGTTATGATTCTCTCCCTAAGAAAATAATGTTTTGTGCTTATATTTTAGTTCCTGGCTAGTGAACAACAGTCTAAACCTGTATTTATTGTGGAAGGGCTGGAGCCCTATGCCTTATTTAATCTTTCTGTCACTCCTTATACTTACTGGGGAAAGGGTCCCAAAACATCTCTATCACTCCGAACACCCGAATCAGGTACAAGAGTTAAAATCTCTTTTTTAAAAAGGCAAAATCTTGCTTTCCATGATCTAGAATGGATCATTAATCATTTCTGACAATCATTTTTAGTTTTGTGTAGATGTATTTAGATTCAATACTCTTTCAGTGACTTTTTGGGTATTAGAATAGCAAAATAAATCTGCATAATTAACTTCAAAATAATATTTCAGATTTCTTAAAGACTGTTTCACTTGACTGTGATGATATATGTATCAAATGCAGAAATATGTTTCAGGTTATTTGTGAAATGCTTCCTAAGGACAAAGGGGATTTAAGAACATAAAAATTTCCTGGAAGGCAGGTTTACCCTGGTGTTCTTATAGATGGTAACTCAGAATCTTCTGTAGGTGAATAACTGATGTCTAAACTTTTTAAAAGTGTTTTTCTTTGGAATATATTTTTAAAGAGGAAATTAGCCACATCTTTACATGTGAATATCACTTTAAAAGTGTACAGAGTACATTTATATGTATCATTTCTTTATTAAACATTTATTACATCCCTATCATGTGTCAGAAACATCATTGTATCATTTTATTTGATCCTTACACAGCTCTGCAGTAGGTAGAACAGGTGTTATTATCTCCGTTATGCTAAGAGATAACAATCATTTAGCAGGTTATTACGTTATGTTAAGCCTAGGAGTTGCCACATGTAAGATAGTTAAGTGGCGGGGCTGGGGCTTACTCTGGACTTTTCACTCTGGTTTCTTCAAATCTCCATTCAGTCAGTTTTGTAAACATTGGCAAATGATCATATCACGTTAATTTAATTTATATAAACTTCCCAGCATGGGACCTGGCAGGTAGTAAGAGCACAATAAACATAGAAATCCATTTGCCATTGCATTTTTTTTAAAACTGTTAAGATTTTATCAGCAGTATTTATTCATGAGTCTCTTAACAGGAACATAGTGGAACCTGGGCAGGTTCCGGAGCAGTTAGCATTTGGATTCAGGTGTGCACTCTTTGAGATTGCCTTGGGGATGTTCGCTTTGGTAGAATTCTTCTGTGGAATGGACTTGACTGCATTCACCATGGGATGCACTGGGAACAAGGGATCATCAGTACTCGGCAATAAGGAAGAATGATACGATTTGGCACTTGCCTCTGGGAAATTTATAATATAGTTGGAAATTATTCAAATTGACAAATATTTACTAAGCACTTACTGTGTGCCAGTCCTCTGCTAGATTTGGGGGGATTTAATAAGGATTAAGAAAGGGTGCTTTCTCTCTTTCTCTGATTAAACTCATAAAACAGTTATGAGTTCTGGGGATCAATGTATATCATGGTAACTGTAGTCAACAATACTGTATTATATATCTGAAAGTTGCTAAGAGAGTAGATAGTAAATGTTATCACGACATCAAACAATTATAACTATGTAAGTTGATGTGTTAATTGACCTTAATCATGTTGCAATATATATGTGTGTATCACACCATCACACTGTACACCTTAAACCTAAACAACGTTGTATGTCTATTGAAAGTATTAGTCACTCAGTTGTATACAACTCTTTGCAACCCCGTGGACTGTAGCCTGCCAGGCTCTTCTGTCCATGCAGTTCTCCAGGCAAGAATACTGCAGAGGGTTGCCATTCCCTTCTCCAGGGAATATTCCTGACTCAGGATCTCTGTATCTGGGTCTCCTGCATTGCAGGCGATTCTTTACCGTCTGAGCCACTAGGGAAGCCCATATATCAATTATATCTTAATAAAGCTTGGGGGAAAATTTTTAAAAAATGCAGAGAGATAAACACAGATATTGCTAATAATAATAGAAATGAGACAGTGACAGTTGACTAGCAATAGCGTAGAGTGAATAAACAAGCCATGAAATCTTCACCTCTATCAAGTGAAGCATTCTCAGGAGAGGGCCATGCTTGTGGACTGGTGTGACCAGGGAAGGCCTTCCTTCGGGTAGTGGAAACTTTAGCTGGGCTTTAAGGGATGAAGCAAGAAGAGGTTTATCCCATGTAGGTACAATGTAAAAAGGCCTGGGGATTGGATAATGATGTGAGTGTTGAACATTAAGGAGCAATGGGATTGGAATGAGAGACTGGGAGAAGACCTTGTGGGGGAATCCTGAGAAAGAAGAGGAATGTCTTGGATGGCACAACTTGGAAAACAGGCCGAAGAATTCCTCTTGACTGACGTACACACAGAGAGAGAAATTAATTAAAGGACTGTGAGAGGCTGAATTGCTTGGTTTGGCTCTAGAATAGATGGCAACAGTCAAGCCATACTCTCAGAGAGGGTTCAAGATGAGATGACCTGGACCCTGGATATGCTTTATTTTACACCCTGAACTGACTAAAATCTAGATAGAGATAGTGTCTTCCTTCCATTGGTGACTGCCATTTCCATCTCCAGAATGGGAGTAAATACTGTATTTTATAAGGAGAACTAGCCAGCTTCCATGTATACGGACACAGACTAGAAAGATGAGCCTCAGTGGTAGGAAGCAGGATTTGGGTTGGAGAAAAGGAAGATTAGCAGAAATATCAGGATAGGTTCCTGAAGAAATATATGGCGTATTCTCTCCAGAAGATCTTTAAGGACAAGATAGATACACCTTAACTGTCTGGAATGAGAAATATTTATTACTATGTTGCTCTGTACCCTCATCGTGAGTGATAGAAGTTGACCTTATATTCTTTCCTGCCCTGTGTCTCTGCTTTTCAGTTCCATCAGCACCAGAGAATCCCAGAATATTTATATTACCAAGTGAAAAACACCGTAACAAGAATGAAGTTGTGGTGGAATTTAGGTGGAATAAGCCTCAGCATGAAAACGGTGTGTTAACAAGATTCGAAATTTTCTACCAAATATCCAACCAAAACGACACAAACAAAACATTTGAAGACTGGATTGCTGTCAATGTCACTCCCTCAGTGATGTCTTTTCAGCTGGAGGGCATGAATCCCGGGTACAGCGTTGCCTTCCAGGTACGGGAGTGAAAATGGGGATACGGGGGTCTCAGTGTAAACAGAGAGTGGATTAAAGGACTAGGTTAAGAAGTCTGCTCTGTTAATCATTTGATGTATGCTGTAATCACAGAGGTCGAGTGGGCAGCAAATATGTAGCAGGGAGAGGGGACAGCTAGGATTAAGGACATCTTGACACTTTATTGCTTCCAGATTCAGAACAAATCATTATTTTTGGCTCCATCACTAAAGGCCATGTATCACGGTAGGTGCTTTTATATTGATTATCTCATTTGATCTTCACATTGTCTGTGAAGAAAAAGCCATGTCCCTGGGTGCATCAGGGAGGTACCAAAGCTATGTGGTTGGGAAGTAGTGTGCTGTTTGGTCTGGCTTCTAGAATCCTTTCCATCATATCGCATCAGTTGCTGGGAGGCATCCAACAAGTGGGGATGCCCTTACTTCCAGTTACGGAAGGAAATAGACGCTGAGGGTCTGGGTAGTTGACATCTCACATTTTTCGCCTGGCTGCTGAGAGAGAAGAAATTGAAAGACAGTATGAATCTAAAGGAAAAAGCTACTGCCACCTGTTTTGGCATTTTTAATTTAATATGACAAAGCTTTCCCCTTATGGCAGATGGCTTGATGATTTCTACATCCTCATTATATATCAGGTTAGTGACGAGGTTGTGCATATCTAGAGTTATTTTCCATCCTTTTTGGGAAATGTAAGGTTTTGGGGAGAGTTTTAGAGATTTGTGGTTTCCAGAAGATCTGTTTTATTTTTGCAAAATTGTAATTCAATGATTATTTTTATAATATATTAAGTTCAGTTCAGTTTGGTCGCTCAGTCGTGTCTGACTCTTTGCAACCCCAAGAATCACAGCACGCCAGGCCTCCCTATCCATCACCAACTCCCAGAGTTTACTCAAACTCATGTCCATCGAGTCGGTGATGCCATCCAGCCATCTCATCCTCTGTCGTCCCCTTCTCCTCCTGCCCCCGGTCCCTCCCAGCATCAGGGTCTTTTCCAGTGAGTCAGCTCTTCGCATGAGGTGGCCAAAGTATTGTTAACATGTCGTCCCCTTCTCCTCCTGCCCCCGATCCCTCCCAGCATCAGGGTCTTTTCCAATGAGTCAACTCTTCGCATGAGGTGGCCAAAGTATTGTTAACATATACTAATAAAAATTATACATAAAAGTGAAAGATAATACACATTCCTATTTGTTAAGAATTATGTGTGTTCCAGTTAAACAAATACTCTGGTTTAGTGTGTTTGCCTCTATGGTTTGTTGATGTTGTTTAGTCTCACAGTTGTGTCTGACTCTTGCAACCCTGTTGCAACCCAGAAGACTGTAGCCCACTAGTCTTCTCTGTCCATGGGATATCCCAGGCAAGAATATTTGAGTAGGTTGCCAATTTCTCCTCCAGGGGCTCTTCCCATGTCTCCTGCAGTGGCAGGCATATTCTTTACCGCTGAGCCTGTATGGTTATAGTGGTTCAAATCTCAGGCAGGACAGAACTTTGCAAAGTGACATACATACATAGGCATGAGTTTTACTTGAATAGTCCAGTGCAGAAGTAAAGACTGCTTGATATATATAAAATATACATATATATATATATGTACCATGTTACACACACACATACACACACACACACCATAGACAGATAGTAATAAATAGAATACAGTAGAATAGATTTAATAGAAGTATAATAAAAATGAACCAATGTTTTGTTGATTGAGCGAACACTTGAGGATCTATCTTTCAAGGTCGTCATTATGGACGACAATTTTCTTGTAGGCTATAGTACACAGGCAAGGTTTTGAAGTGGAAATAATTATTATATAATAAAAGACATTTAATAAAAATTGTTAAAAAATGTTGCTGTTGGAATGCAACGTGGCACAGTGGGAAGAAAAGCACACAGACCTCAGAAGACTTAGTTCTTATGCCAGTTCCTACATGTGTCATTGTGGCTGGGTTACCTACCCTAATGATGATCTTTGTCCAGTTTCTACTCTCAGTAGTTGTGAGGATCAAAAGAAATAATATATGTAAAAGTGGTTTGAAACACACAATTCATTTTCAAATATAAGGGTTAATTACTATTTTCTTTTTATAAATCTCCTTTTTAAAAAGTACAGTAAATTTAGTTATTTGAAACTTCATGTTGATTTCACGATAAGTAGTTTACCATAATCTGTATAGTTTTGTTTCTGTTAAATATTCCATGTAAGTTAATTTTGGAACTAGCTAAAGACCTTTTTTAAGAACTTTAGACCTTTTTCAATAGGGATTTGTGCCATTACTTTGTACTTTTCTGGACAATAAAAACCTTACCAACAGTAGTTTAGGACAATATTTTCCCTCATAATTTATTGCTATATACTTAGATGTGACTAACTAAACTATTCATAATGTATCTCATAACTCTGAAATGAACCATTCAATAATTTATCAGTCTTAGAACTTAATTATTGTCACTCAGGACACTTCTGAAGGCATTTCTTTATATCCTTTTCTTTCTTCAGGTTCGAGTCTTCACATCCAAAGGACCTGGACCATTTTCTGACATAGTAAAGTCCAAAACATCAGGTATTTATCATCTGAAACCTGTGCAAGTATTAATAAGAATTAGTGATTTAATTATAATTAAATTTAATTATATATCTATATAATATTAATATATTAATTTTATAGACTATAAATTTGATATAATTATCAAATATTAGTAACAATTAGTGATTTCATTATCAGGAGCTTCCCTGATAGCTCAGTTGGTAAAGAATCCACATGCAATGCAGGAGACCCTGGTTCAATACCTAGGTCGGGAAGATCCCCTGGAGAAGGGACAGGCTACCCACTCTAGTGTTCTTGGGCTTCCCTTGTGGTTCAACTGGTAAAAATCTGCCTGCAATGTGGAAGACCTGGGTTCGATCCCTGGGTTGGGAAGATCCCCTGGAGAAGGGAAAGGCTACCCACTCCAGTATTCTGGCCTGGAGAATTCCATGGACAGTCCATGGGGTCGCAAAGAGTTGGGCACGGCTGAGCGACTTTAACTTCACTCTCTCTCTAGTGATTTAAAAACATTTTGACCGTTAGTATTCTCAGGGATACCCAAATACTATCTCTGAGCTGAAACTAAAGTCAAATAAAGTAATCAGCTTTTATCATCACCAAACCTGCTTATATAAACCTAGGCTTAGAGTGCCTGGGCAGTCTCCATTGAGATGGGTGTAGGTGTAGTTCATGAGCCCAGAGACTCATTGATTTCAAAATGGTCTGATATTGAATCAAGGGATTTTGCTAAAGTTCTTTTTCTCATACATATTATCTACTTGTTTTGTTTTTAGAAATTAACCCATTTCCATACCTCATAACTCTTGTTGACAACAAGATAACTTTATTAGATATGGATCGAAGTCAGGTGGCGTGGACATTTCCAGCAGAAGGCGATGTTGGTGCCGTGGGCTACACAGCTGATGATGCAGTGGGGTACTACGCTCAGGGAGATTCCCTCTTCCTCCTCAAAATGGACAGCCGGTCCAGCACTAAGGTATTTTGCTATGTAATTCCTTTGAACGAAAGTGGAGTATTTGCCTATCACACAAGCCCGTGATTAAAATGACTGGCCAGTGGTTGAGACATTAAGATTAGAATGGCTGAAAAAGACAGGTGTTGTATAATTATTTAGTTACAAATGAATTCAGGTTAGATTTGGGGCAAATGTGATTCAGGCTTAATTTAGCAAACAGTGGCTTTAAGGCACTGTGTTACTTGAGATAGAGGTGAAAAAAAAAAAGCCACTGTCTTTGAACAAATCCAGTCTAGTCTGGATGATGAAGCCTGGATGACATAGTCTAAGATGACGAAGACAGTGTTGCTTAGTGGTTAAGAGGGTGAGCTTTGAAATCTGACAAGCTAGAGTTTAATTCTGACTCTGTTACATGCTAGATCTGTGATCGTCAGCAATTTCTTTAACCACTGTGGTTGCATAGTCCCTCATCTTAGAAGATTAATGAGCTAAGCCTTGGCAGGCACTTAGCACAATGCCTGGCATGTGGTAGGCATTCACTGAATTTAGCTAGTGGAGGGGATAGGCAGAAGACTGTAAGTGCTGTGCTGAGGGCAGGATGCAATGGGACCGCAGAGAATGGATACTTAACCCAGGGTGGAATGGTGGTGGCAGGGGTAGAGTGGAAAGACATCTTGCGTACAAAGATGACGAACCAGGTGAAAGTGGGGCATGGCTGAGCGATCAGCAAAGTCTGGGAAACCAGAGAGTCACAGCCTGTCTGGGGAGCTGTAACTAGAAGGAGGTCTTCCCTGGTGGCTCAGCAGTAAAGAATCTGCCTGCAATGCAGGAAACATGGGTTTGATCCCTGGGTTGGGAAGATCCCCTGGAGAAGGAAATGGCAACCCACTCCTGTGTTCTTGCCTGAGAAATCCCACAGACAGAGGAGCCTGCCGGTCTACAGTCCATGGGGTGGCAGAAGAATTGAACATGATTTGGTGACTACACAAGTAGAAGGAATTTGGAATGGAGATGGAGGTGAGGGCACAGTGAAAGGCAGGGGTTAAAGCCAAAGAGGTGGGCAGGGACCTGAATATAATGGGCCTTCTTTACTGTGCTAAGGAGTTGAGTGTCAATTTTAAAGCCAGCATTAAGCCATTCAAGACATTTAGTGGATCATTAACGCAATCAACCAGTGTTTCAGGAAGACCTCTCTGTTACCTGTCTGAATACCCTTAGAGAAGGTTAAGTCGGAGGCAGTGAGGAGGCTATCACAGAAATCCAGACAGGAAATTTTAAGCAGGAAATGAGAGACAGTGAGTGAGAGAAGAGAGGATAAACTCGGGAGATACTACCTATAATTCACTATGGGTAGTAATGGGAGGAAGAAGTCAAGGGTGAATGACAATTGTCAAGATTGTTCCTCAGGTGAGTGTTGGAAATCCATAATAATATAAAATGCAGGACAAAAGGAGAATTGGGGGTGGAGTGATGCATTCTGTTTTCTGGGATCGTTCATTTGGAGATTTTCAGTAGGTAGTTTGATATTTGAATCAGTAACTCAATGAGCCACCTTGCCTGAAGATGTAGATTTGTAGCACTGGTCTATGGATTACAGTTGAAGTCATGGTGATTGAAATTAACCACGTGTGAAAAGAGGTCCAGTGTTACAATGTTACAGTGTTACACAATCCAGAGTTACCAAGGTTTGATGTTACAAAAGAGAAGTGCAGGTAATAAGTAATATGACTGTTTAAAAAAAGTCATCAGATTTGAGGAAAATGACCACTATCTTCTTGATTGTGCTTTCTACCTGTTGTTAAGATTTTCAGAGATGCACTGGTTTTTGATATCACAATTATTACAATTGACTGGATTTCGAGGCATCTCTACTTTGTGCTGAAAGAATCACAAAACAGAATGCAAATATTTGATATGGATCTTGAAAACAAGGTGAAATATCCCAGGAAGCTGAAAGCTTGCAACAGAAATTCAACAATAACTTCTTTTTCTGTGTATCCTTTTTTAAGGTATGTGAAGTGTATCTGTTTCTATTGTGATGAAATAGACATAAACATATTTAATGTGACATCTTTGGTTTAACATCAGAGTCAATGATGGGACACTAAGATGCTTAATGTTCTTGATGTTAACTTATAGTAAGTAATTCTATGTATGAATAATGAGCCCATAACCACCAATATATAAAATTAATCCATACTGAGAACTCCTTTAACCTAAAGTTAGGTTAATTACCAGCAGGAAACTGAAGTGTATTTTTAATCCAGTGAATTTAATAAACACCCCCAGTTGGTAAGGACAGGAAGGGGATTGAGACAGTGGCAGGGAGTGAGCAGGAGATAGGCAGTTTGTTTTGCACAGTAAATGATATTCTGGGCTCATTCATCCTTAATTAATGTCTTCATTAGATGAATTTTAAGACCTCCATTCAGCAACTGAAGGGCAGTTTTTCAGGTTGCTTATGTTTGTGCCATTAGTATGGTTATAATCTATCTTGAAACTAGATTGGTAACTAGTATTAAGAAGTAGAAACAAAATTAAGGAGAGAGGAATGGAGATGGTGTTGATGGAAAGTATGCAAATGTATTTCATATTTAGAGCCTTTAATGAGCCATTTAATACAATACCTAAGATCATTAAGGTTTCCCTGGTGGCTCAGATGGTAAAGAATTCGCCTGAAATTCAGGAGACACGAGTTCGATCCCTGGGTTGGAAAGATCCCCTGGACAAGGGAATTCACTGCAGTATTGTTGCCTGGAGAATTCCATGGATAGAGGAGCCTGATCGGCTACAGTCCATGGAGCCACAAAGAGTCGGACACAAATGAGTGACTAAACACGCTTACAAGGTCATTATAATCCAAGGCTTTTGTTGTAAACACATTTATTGAGAAATTGTTGTACAATGCTACATACTAGACTTCATGTGACCTTTTCCATCAGAAGGTTTTTGAGCACTGAGACATGTTCTCTCTAAAGGTGGCATTTGTTCCCACAGTCATCAGAAAAGATTTCTCTTCATTAGAAAGTGATATGTGTGATGGTAGGTTTAACTGATTAAACTGGAGGATCTTTTTTTTCCCCCAATAGTCGCCTATATTGGACAGAAGTTTTTGATTCTGGATCTCAGATGTTCTACTACAGTATTATCAAAAAGACTGTGCACCGAATTCTGCAACCCCCAGTCATAAACCATCCAAATGGAAGCCAATGTTCTTGCAATGTGACTGAATCTGAGTTGAGTGGAGCAATGACTATTGACACCTCTGACCTAAAGAAACCACAGATATACTTTGTCAAAGGTCAAGAGATCTGGGCAACAGATCTAGAAGCATGTCAGTGTTGGCAAATTATCATCCTGCCTGCTCTTCTTGGTAAGACACATGTGTGTATGTAGATCTTCACTGGCGATTGGAGACCTTCCTGTCCCATTAAAAAGGGGTTACAGTCAACATATACTCAAATGAATATATATGTACATACATGTATATACATACCTACATATAATATACATATATGGTATTTGCTCCAGACCATGCCAAATATTTTTGTAGAATTCAAGCTGTATTCAGGCAAATTGTACATAGGCATTCACATAATTTTCTGGATCTATTAGGGAGCTTTTTTCTTGTCATTTTACAGTTAACAGAAGTATTAATACAACTTATTGAGCTTAATTACATATTTTAGACAGGTTACTAAATGCATCATTGTATTTGATCTTCAAAATACCTCAGTGAAGTAGATATTAATATATGCGTTTTACAGATAAGGAAACTGAGGCCGAGAAAGGTAAGGTCACATGTCTGTAAGGCCACAATTAATACAGGAGCTGGTGTTTTGAAATTGGGCCTAATTACAGCATCCCTGATCTTCCTACCAGTACTTCACTCCCATGCTGATCTCCATCATTGATCTCCACTCCCATTGCCTCCACATTTAGTGTGACTTGGTCAATATTTGACAGGTCTATTTGTTGAAATTCACAAGCTTGTAGAGGAAATATTTTAAAATCATTTGGAAGTCTCCTAATTAGAAGTACCTGTAAAGTCTAAAAAACACCCTAAACATCCCCATATATTCTTAAAGCTCTAGTCCTCACCATCCAGTATAGTAATCACTCATCACATGTGGTGATTTAAGTTTAAATTAATTAAAATTAAATTAAATTCTAATTTAATTCCTCAGCCACACTAGTCACATTTTAAATGCTCAAAACCCATTAAGTGGCTAAGTTTACTGTACTGGGCAGTATAGATATAAAATATTTCCATCATCAAAAGTGCTATTGGGCATTTTGAAACTGCAAATGTGTGTGTGTGGTATAACTGAATGTATGGTTTTGTTGACATGTCACCCAGAGCATTCTAGAAATAATTCCAATGTACTTTCAGTGGGCTTCAGATTAGAGATAATGTTTTGAACTTCTCTTACTAGGAGAATAACTTGCCTCTATTGAATCTGTGACAAAAGACTCACAAATACACTCACAAAGACTCACAAAGACTCTTTGGTCAAACTTTAATTCCTTATTTTTGGTCTGTGCCTCGTGACCTGCTGGATCTTACTTCCTGTATCCAACCAGTGCCTCATGCCGTAGAAGCATGGAGTCCAGAGTCTTAACCACTGGACTGCCAGGGAAGTCCCTAATTAACCTTTAGTTACACTCCTGTGAGGAATGTAACTGAACTAGGCCTCATATTTGACTTTGCATGTCCATCCTTGCTGAGTCCAGTTTTATCAAGAATCTTGCCAGATCAGTTTAGAGAGAATCCCTCCCGCTCAGTATCTGACCAAGTTCTTTATCCCCCTTTCTTGATGTTCTTGGCTCGCCATTAGCAAAAATCCGATTGGACCAGCTTAGCAGGAACCCCCCGCCCCTTGATGTCTCCTCTCCTCGTTGGCTACAGCCCCTGCTGTCCTTGTATTTGAGTTGTCCACGTCTCCCTCCCCCATTGCAATATTCCAACAGCCTTGATTAAAGTCTTCCCGACCATTTAAACAAGTGTCAGAATAACTTTCCTTAACATCTGATACACAAGGATTATCTAATGGGCCCTTATCTTATAGAACTAGTTAGTCTTTCAGGAAGCCACAATTGAAATCCGTAATCCCAAAAGTAGAAAATTAGAATAACTTTAGAGATAATTTAGCTGATGTAATATTGGAAGAAATCTTCTTTACAAAAACAGCCCTGCTTGAGCTCTTGTTTGTGAAACATTTACTACCTTACAAAGAAGTCTGTTTAATTTTTGTACAATTCTAGATATTATATATTTTTCTTATGTTTAAAGTTTTCTCCCATTTCTCTATTCATTGGCTTGAATTCTGATCTTTAAATTTACAAAGTATAAATCAGTCACTTTCCACATGATAGCCACTTAATTGTAGAAACAGCTGCACTTCCTTTAGAGGAAAAAATTTAAGTATCTATAAGTACTCCTTAGGTGATGTGGCTTCTAGATCTTTCTTTGCCCTGTCCACCCTCCTGAGATTTAACTCTAGCTGCTTAATCCTCTTAAATGGTGCCCCATAATAACTCACTGTACTTTGAATATGTTCTGGTCAGTGCAGAGGACCTCTGACTACTCAGGTCTTCTTTTACTGCAGCTGAAAGTGACATCAGGCCTTTGAGCTGCCTGCCATTTGAAGAACCCATGGTCTTCTTTATGTTAATGATTATAAAGCCAGATTTCTTTCCTAATTTACAGACTTACTTTTAACCTTGAGTTTAGGATGTTATATTTGTTATTAAATTAAATGTTATTGAATTTCCATCCATTTCATGATTCTGCTGTGATATTTTTGAATGGTAAGCCAAAGACTGACTGCACTAGTGACATTAGGATTCATATGTATTATCTGCAAATTTGATAAATATGTTTGCTCTGCATTCATTCTAAATCATGGATAAAAATACTGAGTGAGGCACTGAGCCCTGAGCCTCATCTCTTAACTCCCTTCATTCAGTGTTGTTTCATGTGAAATCACACAGCTAAGTTTCGAATCCTGGTTCTGCCCTTGGACAACTTTGTGGCCTTAAGGGGATTATTTCACCCCTCTAAGCCTCAGTTCCCTAATTACAAAATTAGATGAATAATAATAGTATTTGCTTTGATATGGCTTGATATGGCAAGTTGGCTTGATATGGCACTGAAATGAGAAAATATCTATAAAATACTTAGGCTAAAAATTCAAAATAAAATTATTCTTCTGTACTGAAATAATAGATTCAAAATTGATCGGAAAAAAAGATTTCACATATTGCCTAGAGCAGAAAATGTCAGCTATGTATTTTGTTCATTATGTTCTTTCTTTCATTTATGATTTTTATCAGCAGGAAAAATGCTTGTTAGCTTGACTGTGGATGGAGAATTTCTTTATTGGATCTCCAAAACAGAGGACAGCACACAGATTTATCAAGCAAAGAAAAGCAATGGGGCCATCCTCTCCCAGGTGGAAGCCCCAAGGAGTAAGCATATTTTGGTTTACAGTTCAGTTCTACAGCCTTTTCCAGGTAGGAAAGTCACATTTTTTATAAGCTTGTTCTCCCAGTTTAGGATCAGGAAAATCTCATAGTGTCTCCTCCTCCAGGGCGGTCCTTCCAACTCTTCACTGCGCTCTCAGCATTGCTCCAGATGCTCAGGGTTTGGTGCACGCTGCAATTGCTATTTGCCCTGGGTCACAATTTATCTCCATGTGTACTCGTGGCTTGGGCTGTGGCAGGCCACTTTAGACGTGGGAAATCCTTGTCCTGTCAATCTGTCTGTTCTCTCTCTCTTCTCAGTCACATAGCTTCCCTTCTTTTTGTCTTGTGTTTCCCCTGATGGTATTTTAGACTTCCCAGTGGTGTCAAAAAGCTTTGCATTTAATTTCAGATCTTTTTCAAGGTGAAGTGACTTATGCATTATAGCATTATACATGTCAACTATTTAACGTGTGTGCACGTGTACTACTATTTTTATTGTTTCCATTTTGTTTATTTCATGTGTCATCCATGAAGTTTTCTAGTGTTGTGCTCCTAAATCTATTTTCCCCACAAACCTTCTGGATTTTGTTTAATGCAATGACTTTTAGGAATGTATGTATCAAGACTTCCCTGGTAGCTCAGGCGGTAAAGCTTTCCACCTACAGTGCGGGAGATCTGGGTTCAATCCCTGGCTCAGGAACATCTCCTGGAGAAGGGAATGGTAGTCTTGCCCACCCCCATCCCCCACCACCAACCCCTCCTCAAAAAAAAAAGTGGCTCAAAGGAATGTGTGTATCATATTATGGTGGAACTGACTATATTTTTTGCTGAGAGTCATAATAAAAAATGTTTGAAATATAAAAACCAACCAACCAAAAACAAAAGCAGCATCACATAGCCTTATGGCTGATAGTCAAACCTAAAGTGGTTTTCTTAAGTTCTCTCTTCCATTAAAGTCACAAAGTCATTCTAAATTCAGTATAATTCCCTCTTAGAGATGGACAGAAATGAAGAAAAGAAACTCTCTTTGCTTGAATGTATTCAGTTATAAAATATGTAAGTTATACAGTATGAAAAATGGGAGAATTCATGAATAAGCTGAATGTATATTTTGGTAAATAATTCGTTAAGAGATTCAAAAGGCACATGCAATATCTAGTTGAGATTGAGCACACAGGCATATCTGTAGAATGAAAGTCCTAAAGGTGACATCAGTTTTCATCGTAGGAGTTCATTGAAAAATGGGACTGATAGAATGATCTCATTACTTTCTTCGAAATAAAAAAGGGTCCATTTTGCTACTCTCTAGGTGGCACCCCACTCCAGTACTCTTGCCTGGAGAATCCCATGGACGGAGGAGCCTGTGGGCTGCAGTCCATGGGGTCGCTAAGAGTAGGACACGACTGAGCGACTTTACTTTCCCTTTTCACTTTCATGCATTGGAGAAGGAAATGGCAACCCACTCCAGTGTTCTTGCCTGGAGGATCCCGTGGACAGAGGAGTATGGCCAGCTACAAGCCATAGTGTCGCACAGTCAGACACAACTGAGGGGACTAACGCAGCAGCAGGTACATAATTAAGCGTACTTTCGCTCCATCTGCTGGAGATTGTAAGCAATTACCAGTTACTTTGCTCTCTTTTCCCGAGGCATTTAGCATCTTCAAAATACATGAAAAAAGGTGTCTTCCTGTCCAGAATAACATTTCCAACACTCCAATATATCATACCTTATCTGTTAAATAAAAATGAAATGTGACATTATCCTTGATGTTAGATAAATCTGCTGTTTCTCTCTTATCCATATGTGTGTATATATTTAATCATTTTTATTATTATTTTAGATAGAGCATTTCTGTCTCTAGCTTCCGATATTGCAGAGCCAACTATACTTAACACCACTAACACCAGCCTCACAATCAGATTACCACCCACTCGGACAAAACTCACATGGGACGGCATCACCAGTCCCACTCCCACATACCTGGTTTATTACAAAGAAGTAATTGACATGAAGAACAGCTCTGAACTGAGAGATAAAATGCTGGTAAGGCTGAAGCCAGTTGTCTTGTCTTTTCCCAAGATGCCCTATTTTGATATAAAATCCTCAGCCAAAGTATTTTCTGTATAGTGTTCTGAAATATGCTATTACTTTGATTTTTTACAGCTGAATCATCAAACCATTCTGGATTCTAGTCTCTTGCCTGGGAGTAAGTTAAGCTTTAAGGAAGTACATTAACTCTAACTAATGGTAGATTGCCTTATAGTAACTGTTCCCTGAGTGTCCTAAAAGAGCTGGGTTTGTTGCCTCTCTAGTTATTTTATCTAATTATACCCAGAAAGTGATGGAGTTCTGTTTTTGTGGCCATCCCAACAGATTGAGGGGTAACAAGTAAATTGGGCAGAAAGAACATTATTGTGTACCTCTTTTCCATCATATATAGCTAACATACAAATTGTACTTTATATTTTTATTTTCTATAAATGTGCAATTAGGCAGGGACTACCTTTTCATCCATCATTGTATTCCTAGCACCTAGCATACTACTTGGCATTGAATAGGCATTTACTAGGTATTTCTTGAATGAATGAATGGACACAATTCATTCCATCACTGGCACTGATGTTCTAATTCCACGTGATGGAATCATGTGTTTCTCATATTTTTCTTTGTACTTATATTTTGATCAAGTGAAAAGGTGAAATTGACCATCATCTATTGGAGGTAACAAGTGCTGTACACTTTGACAGAAAGTACATCTGATTCTTGTTACTTCATGTGTCTATTTAAAATATATATATTATTTATTTTTGAATTTTGTCTATTTTAATCTTCCTTTACACATTTCTAAAAGAAGTTGTTTCAGAGACAGATGAGATCATTTGGCTGACTAAGATTGGGCTTCTGGCATTGGCATTTCTCTTATTAGAGCTAATCTACCGTTTTGGCTTCACAGTGATTAACATGGATCAAAGGCAGTGAGTGGTTCTCAACCTTGATAGTGCACTGGAGTTTTTAAAGTCTCTGAGCACATGCTTCACCTAAGACTAATGCAATCATATCTCCAGGCGTGGGACCCAGGCATCAGTGTTTTCTTAAAATTCCCCAGATGATTCCAAAGTATAACCAAAATTGAGAACCACTGGTCTAAGGAAAGCCTTTTCAGTTTCTTAAGCTTTATGTCTAAGAATGATTAGGTAACATAGCTTAATCTTTTACTGTCTTCACTTATGTGTCACATCCTCACAATACCTTCCTGCTGAATTTCTAATGCACAGCTAATAAGACAATTTTGTCCTCTGGGAATTTATCATCCTACATAAAATAGTTAAGTAACAAGTGACTGAGGGCTGCCAATCATTTGGCATTCCTGGAAACATTAAACAACTCAGGTCTGGGCAGACTAGGACAATGAAGACCGTCAGTCATGATCCAAGATTTAAAAATAAATTAAAAATTTTGAGTCTTTTCCTTTTTCTCTCTTTGATTAAATAATTTCTCCCCATTTGTACAAAAATAAGAATAAGTTATTGATTTTTTAAAATTAATTACAGGAATTTCAGGGGAGTATCGCCCTTATTGAAGGTTTACAGCCATTTTCAACATATATGATACAGATAGCTGTAAAGAATTATTATTCAGATCCTTTGGAACAAATACCTCTGGGAAAAGAGATATGGGGAAAAACTAAAAGTGGAGGTGAGTTATGGGCATGGTGTGGGTTTCTAGAGTGGGATTTTGCAATTTATGTGATGTGTGAGCCTGTATTCGGTTTTTATCTGGATGTTAAGAAATCTTTCTTATGTGAGTTTTTTAAGCTTAATAGAAAAATGTGTTTGTAGAAGAATATTCTGATGACATCCTTACTCTAACACCAGAAGATGATGGATAATATTCCATCAAAATGAAAAGCAACTATATAGCAAAACATTGTAACAAATTCTGTTACTGGAAACACATTCTTTGGTCTCACCACACAGTGTCACTCTCTTCCTATATATTTCTAGGTCTCTGCACACGTGGTGAGACCCAGAAAAGTCAAACGTTTTCTCTATGTGAATTTTTAAAAAATTATTTATTTTTTAATTGAAGTTTTAATTTAGTTGCTTTACAGAATTTTGTTGTTTTCTGTCAGACTTCAACATGAATCAACCATAGGTCTACGTGAATTTTACTGAGGGCTACTGAGATGTAAAGTCACGTAACCTCACTGCCTTAAAGAAAATGGATTTAGAGTCTGAAAAATGTGTTTTAAGAGGTGGTGATTATTATGAGGAAATGCCATTTCTTTCACATGTCTCCGATGGCTTTCACAAAACCAGAATTGGCCAGATCCTCGAACTGGAGTCAGAGAATGATTTAGTCATTAGTCAAAAATAAGCCAGAGCCTTTCAGGCAGCCTGGTAACTTACCATTATATAAGAGGCTGGCTTTCCCTTGGAACATCTGTCATTCATTCTGCTCACATGATATGCTTATTCCTCAACCAAGACCCTATGACTTCTTTCCATCTTTCAGTGCTCTTGCAACATCCCTTATTGTGCGCTGCTATTTATTTCAGTACCAGAGGCGGTTTGGCTCCTTAACGCAACCGTGCAGTCAGACACCAGCCTCGTTATATCCTGGACGGAATCTCACAGGCCAAATGGACCGAGAGAGTCCGTCCGCTATCAGGTGGCAATCTCTCATCTGGCTCCCATTCCAGAGATTCCACTAAGGCAAAGTGAATATCCAGATGGGAGTCTCTCTCTCCTCGTTACTAGACTGTCTGGTGGAAAACTCTATGTGTTAAAGGTACGGCCAGTGGATTGGGTACTTTAATTACCACGCTCGAGAGCAAGGTTCGAGAAAGGTTAAGCAATCGTTCTTTTTTACTAAAAGGTTCTGGCCTGCCATGCTGAGGAAATGTGGTGTGCAGAGAGTCACCCTGTCACTGTGGAAACATTTGACTCGCCAGAGAAACCTTATGGCTTTCTTCCAGGGAACACTAGTTTGCAGTTACATTGGAATGCTCCTTCAAATGTTCACCTCATCAGATTTTGGTGTGAACTCCAAAAGGTACATCTCAGCATACACTTTTAATGCAAATCTTTGTTTTATGCTATAGAATAAATCAAAAGGCCTTTTCAAAAAATATCTTGAGGGCATTCACTTGTATTAAATGAGTGATATATTTGACAACATTCATTGATTCAGATTTTCCAGATAGATGTGGTAAGCTACCTAGACTGATTTCTGATGGAAAAAATTCCCAGAGAGATTAATTTGCTCTTAAAAGGCTCCACATAAAAGGGTATAAATTACGGTTAACTGGTTTCATAATGTTTTACTTTAGATGTTATCAGCATGGTTCTCTGGTTTGAAGTCCATAGCAATTTGTTTTATTCTATGGGGAAAAAAAAGAAATGAACAAACATAAACTTAAAACCTGTTTATAAATGTTCTTTCAACCATTTAAGGACTGTGTAGCAACAGGAAAGAAGTAAATGATAAACTAGTTTATTCTAAAGTAGTTGGATCTTAGCTTGTAAACTTTAAATAGCTCCTCATTCAAAAATCTTCATGCTTTAACCAATGTAAAGCTATCCACTGAATTTAAGCATCAATTAATCTAATTAACTCACTTCTAAGGAAAATCTACATTGATTTTTATACTGATACACTTAATAGATTATTAAGTTTTTATAATTGTGACATTTCATTTTTCACTACTATATATTTATGTGTCCATATTTGTAAAGCCTTGTTAGGAGTGTTTTGTAAAAACAAATCAGTATGGTCATGACCTCACTTTTCTTTAAAAATGAAGTTGCTCCCCAGAGGTTTTAAAATTTTACTATATAAAATATTTTTTAGAATCTTGTACTTTTAGATAAAAACTATGAAAAATAAGCAACAGCAGTGATAAGTTGCTCTAAGTATTAAGTTGATAAGACCAAAGACCATAGTTTAATTGGATTTTTTCCATTGAGCATGTTAATGATGATTTGTTGCCTATTTAGAAAATAGTCATTTCATAAAAATTCAGTTTTAAATTGGAGAAACTGAAGGGTCATCTTTTTGGGGAGACATCTATTAAGTAAGCTTAATGCGGTTCAGCTTGAAGTCAAGGAGAGGGATGTAAAGTTCATTTCCCATATCAAAGGTGTGAACTGAGGAAGGACCTTAGAGGTGATTCCAGCTTCTCCTGTTACTGATGAGAGGTTGGAGACTCAGGCAGGTGGCCCGATGAGTCAGAATCACGGCTGGACGGGGAGGACCCTCAGAGCTGACTCATCTCTACAGAGGCTTTCCCTTAGCCCATCTGCAGAAGGAACATGAGTCATCATCACCCACCCCACTTGTTAAAGTTTAGGAGAGGGGCAGCAGACGGGGCCACCTGGTTCTGTCCCCATGACTTTCTTATGATGCTTTTGTTTCAAGACCTCCTCTACCCTTGCTCAGAACAGATTTTTAGATAGATCACTTGAGAAATCATGAAGCTGAAAATGTAAGATGGTAATTTCTACATGCATGATCACCTACAAGTACTAATGTAGAAGGCTGTGTTCTGAGAGGGTTGGTGATGACATCTAGTCGGAAAGGTCTATTTCTTTTGAGCAAGTTGAACCTACCTCATCGTGATAGGAAGTTAGGAACAGTCTTGTAACGCCACACCGAAACCCTGAGGGGTGAATGACAAAGGTGAATATGCATATTTTAATTAATCTTTTTTGTTCCTTTCCACCTCCACCCTTCTCCTTTCTGGAAAGGGAGAAAAAGATAAGCTTCCAGTCTTCATCTTCTCCTTATATGGAAAAATGAGAGTCTTAGAGCACAAGGGCTAAATTTTTATCTTGGTCTTTAGATTTCATAGATTCTTTATTATAATAATGCGTAGAAAAAGAACACATTCAATTTAAGATTGAGGAGAAACAAATAATTTTGCTTTGGTAAATTTTTTTCATGAGAATTCACTAAAATGGTCTTTTTCTCAGCTATCCAGGGGAATCCCTACCAGAACCAGACATTTCCGAAGTTTCTGTCTCTGAGACATCATAGTCTGCACCATTTCCCCCACACCCTTGCTCAAAAATTTGGAAATCCTCTCTGGCAGCCTTCCCCAGCTACACTTGTTGGCCTCTGATGAATGAAGATCCCAACTCCCTTGTGATTTACTGGGGTAACCCATGGCATCTCTCCAAGTTAGTGGTCTGCCCAGGACATTCATTGCTGTGGTGAGGTCAATACTCTACAGTTTTCCAGCAAAACCCTTGGCCAAATATCTCCCTGACATTCCAAGGGGTTCTTATGATTTCTGGGTGGTGTGGAATGTCAGGCCATCTAGACTACTCACTGAAGAGGCATTAAGGAGGCAGGACCAAAAAGGGCTAAAAATTTTCAGCCAGGACTCAACATCTCCCTTCCTCCTTGCCCCTCACCCACTTCAGAAGGTTCAGAATAAATATTATTTTGCATCTGCATCTATTTCATTAGGCTATATGAATCAGTGGGACTGAGACATTTATGAGTTTAACAGGCAATGTCTCTGACATCAGCATTTCTGGTTTTTCTTTTCGTTCCTTCTGTTCCTCTTTCTTTCTGTAATAAGGTGATCTACTTCCTGAAGGTGCTATAGTGAATTATTTCTAACTGAATAGAAAACTAATATAAAGTGCCCATCCAATGAAATGGCATGACCTTGTGAATGCTAAATGAAAAAGGAGATGTAAAGTAAGGTTTATTTATGGAAACTGATCTTCTTAGGAAACTTTACTGGGGAAAATACATGAAGAACCCTTGACAGAAGGCCGTATCCTCTGTCTTCTCCTATTTGTATATTGAAAAAAGTCATCATTTTCATATAAGATATTAAGGGTCTTGTATCTTATTTAAAATACACAGATATTTAAAAATACACAGATTTTTAAAAAGCAGTGTTTCAGAGAAAGAATTTTAATATAGCTATAATTACAGACCCAGTGAAATGAAAGTAACATTTCCTATATTTAACTTCTAACCTTGCTACTTAGTGATTGAGTGACAATAGGCAAAGATTTCCTTCTTTTAGGGAACTAGGCTTCCTATGTAGAAAAATAAGGAATGTTGCTTAGATGCCTGAAGAGGGTTTGGGGAGGAAAAACTAAATGTTTTCATTTATAAGTCACTGTGGACTTCTTCAATATGTGAAATATTGTGAAAATATTACTACTTTGAAATTGGCAAATGTGTGGAATTGAAAATATCACAGTTTTAATTGATCATTTCCCCTCAGCTGTGAATTTGCATCCTCAGCCATCCTGATTTGATAAAGAGGCCTATGATTAGGGATACCAAGAAGCCAAACAATCCTCCCGATGATAAACAGTCAGAGGTGCACGTCGCACCTTGGACTCATCCTCGGGACCATCGTTCAAGTAACTTACAGCTTGTCATAAAAAATAAAATTGCTGTTGGTGGAAGGGGATACTATCTGGGATCTGACACTCATAAAGAAGCTCTTGTTTTAGTATAAACTTCAAGCTTTAATGCTTGCTACAGGCTTTTGAATTTCTATGTTTAAGAACTCACTTAAAGAAACAAACGTTAATTGAGACTTCTTTTCCTAGTGGAAGCACAATGAGTTTTACCATGTTAAAGCTTCGTGCAGCCAAGGTCCTGCTTATGTCTGTAACATCACAGACCTCCAGCCTTATGCTTTCTATAATGTCCGAGTAGTGGTGGTGTATAGGACAGGCGCAAACAGCACGTCGCTTCCGGGAAGTTTTAAGACTAAAGGTGAGTACTATCATATTCAACACTTAGGAAACTCTAGACATCTCTCAATTCTTTTCTCATCGCTCGCTTCACTAATCCTAGAGGTTGAGATTTTTCTTAAAAGAGTAATTTACTCTTTAGAGCCTGACTGAAGAAATTGAAAAGAGGTAGGGGTTTCTTACAGGCAGTAATGAGATAATACTTGTCTGGTTTTGCAGGATCGTAAACTGGAAAAAATTGTTTCACCTTTCATTATTCTGATTTTCTGTCTAGCTATGATATTTTATAGTAAGAAGTAAATGAAAACAGTGTCACTGGGTGTTCAAATATTTACTTATAGGCTACTACAACCAGATGTTAAAAACAAAAAATCTAACAAGTATATTAAATTAACCAGTGTTTTAACAGCTATTCCATAACTCCAAGTTGATCCCTGTAAGAATCAGTGAAAAATGCTCCAAATCTTACAATCATCTTTTTTACTTGCATCACTTATTTTGTGTTCGGCTAAGATCTATTGTTACTCCTATCATAAATCTATCTAATCCATCACTAATAAAAATCTTCAGATACTCACTTAAACATATGCACTCATATGAATGTATTTCTGAACATTTCTTTAATGTATTTGGCTTTTCTCTTAGTAAATGTTGTCTATAGAAGGATGTTACGCAGAATATTTTATATTTCTATCATATCAATCAAATTTTCTTTTGTTTCCAAAGCTGGAGTCCCAAGTAAACCAGGCATTCCAAAATTATTAGAAGGGAGTAAAAATTCAATACAGTGGGAAAAAGCTGATGATAATGGAAACAGACTTATGTACTATATCCTTGAGATCAGGTATGTCTGTTTACAAGAGTGCTTTGTAAACTACAAAGACCTAAGCAGTTGATTTTAAGGTATTATTGGATCAAAATTAACAATATTTATGAACGTGTATTTATAAGTAAACATAAGGGATCTTTAGTGTAAGGGTCTTGCATGCCTCATTACATTCTTTACACAATTCCTAGTGGTCAGCCTTGGCATTCAGTTACAAGGCAGATAGTCATTCTTCTCAGAAATCTGCGACACCTTGTCAGTGGAAACAACTCGGTCTTTTGAGCATGCACCTAATATTTACTTGATTCTGTTTAAGAAGCTAAATTGATGTTTGATGTTAGATAATGGTATGTATGTAAATTTCTGACACTGATTTGTTTTAGAAAGATGAATAAGATCTAGTGAGAACTGACCATGACCTGGTATATTGATTTCAGAAGGTAAAGTCAAGTCAAGATCTGAAATGGTCTGTAGTGTATAGGCAACCCAGGATTCTCTCGCCATTTTCAAGGTTACAGTTTGTAGTGTATTCCCAGGGACTAAAATTGCGCCTTCGATGAAAATCTGATGAACATACGCAACCTCAGATCCGGCCAGTATGGGGAGCTCTGTGAATCATAACTGGCTCAGATGAGCTGACTTTGTGCCAGCTTGAGGAGAGAATTCCAAATTCCACAGACACTCCCCTCACGGGACTATGAAGCCATCTTTTAAGAAGCTCCAAGGACAAAAGTCACTTCCATAATTATAGTCCTGGCAACTTGAGCTTTAGATCTATTTTTGCTTCATCTTGCTCTGGCATTCCCATAACCTTAAAAAAATTTCCTGCTCACACTAGAGAATTATGTTTGCTTATTTCTAACTGAAAACTTCTTGAAATTTCTGGTACTTTTTTTTTTTTTTTAAATGCAGACTGAAGTACACTCTGACCTGTAGAACTGTCTTGGTGGTCTATGACTGCAGTTATGTTCACCAGCCAGGCCACACCATAGTCTTACTATGGCCTTGCTAGGAGCACTGTAGTGTATTCCCCTCAGTAACATGTGAAGTGCATAGCTCCATAAATACTCTGCATTTCCTTGCTCCCAAGTCTCTACTCTCAGGAGAGGGACTGTAGGATAATATAAAGTGTCATCTATCTCAAAGGATCTCATAGTATCTCAGAGTAACTTCTTCGGTCAGGACATTTGTGTGTACTTGCTCGTGTAGTATTGGTGGTGTTAGTGCAAAGTGCATGTACTTGGGAGCTGAGTAGATTGCATGAGTTTCCCAGGGCAGTTTCCCAGGGCAGTCAGAACAAAGTACCACCAACTGGTTGGCTTAAAACCACAGATATGTATTCTCTCACAGTTCTGGAGACTGGAAGTCTTAAGTCAAGGTCTTGGCAGGATGGATTTTAGGGAAGCATCCTCCCTTGCCTCTTCTCAGCTTTTGGTGATGGACCACAATCCTTGGCTTTCCTTGGTGTGTACAGGCATCTCTTCAGTCTCTGGCTCTGTTATCCCATGATGTTCTCCTTCGGTGTGTCTCTTCTTAAGAGGGCACTGGTTATTGGATTTAGAGCCCACCCTAAACTAGGACCATCCCATCTGGGCTTAATTACATCTGAAAAGACTCTGTTTCCAAGCAAGGTCACATTCACAAGGTCTGGGTGGCATGAAGTTTGAGGGGGATTAGCCAACCCAGTACATAGACTACTTAAAATCCTCGCTCTATTTCTTTTTTGAACTTAAGCTTTCTCGTCTGTAAAATGAGATGATGATATCTACCTCTTCAGGTTGTTGTCAAGATTCAGTGAGATGAAACCGCATATGAAAAGCCCCAGTATGATGTATTGTAAATAGAAGGTGCTCAACCAATATAAAAAGTCTTCCTTCTCTTCCTTAGTGGCCAATGTCTGTGAAGAACCAATTTATACATTTAAAAAATTTATTTATTTTTAACTGAAGGATAATTGTTTTACCATTTTATACATGTTTAAAGGTCTCTTTCTTTTGGATCAGAGTTGTTTGGGTTGAAAATTGAAATTGCCAGTTCCCAACATGAGGCTTCACACAATGCAGGAGAAACACTGTCCCACAGCTTTACTTAGGATGGTCCCAAGAACACTTAGCTGCTGGTCACAGTTGTGACCGTCGCTGCTGTCCTGCTCCTCATGATGTCCTAGCTCATCCTCTGTCCCTTGGAGGCTCAGCTTTTGCTGTCCTTGGTGCTCTTTCAGGACAGTCATTCAGTGGGAGCAGAACTGGCTTCCATTATTTATCTTCAAGCTGACTGTGGGTTGGTACCATGCCCTAAAACTGCTGCGGTCTGAAAAGTTTCAGACCTTTGCAGACTTGAAAAGGTCATTGTCAGAAAAGACATAATGGGAAGGCCTTGAGCTTACCTTCGTTCTATGGTTCTGTTAAAAGTCATTTTAGTATGTCTTTTGAACCCAGCTCTTGTTCTCTTTCCGTATTTCATTAGGAAGAGTAATGAGGACTGATACTGAGGTAGAGTGTAGGCTAATTGGAAGCAACAAGGCTCGGAATCTCAGATACAATGATAATTTTGGTGGCTGAACTATTTTATTTTCTTTTTCAATTTTATGTTCTGTGTTTTATCCAGATATGGTATCAGTAAAGGACAGATAGCATAAGAGACTGAAAATTAAGAAAAATTTAAAAATTCCCAGTTAAAAAGTATGAAATCACTGACTTATGTGTTTGGAATTCTGAAGAAAGTTTGCACACTCCAATAGTAAGAAGAGGCTCTTCAGCTGTCTCTCAGCCATTGATTATTCGTCATTTTCCAGATGGGCTGAGTTGGTTGGCTCCAGGCATTGCTGGGATGACTTTATAAGACTCTGCTATGTTCTGTAGCCAAACCATGTGAGAGGAATGAGATCAAGGGCAAAGTGTGCAACAGGAGACGCTCCGGAGTTCTGTCATTAAAATGATATATGAGCATCTAGAAATAACACATATATTGTCTTATATATTTCCTATATTTATGATTCTGCTTTTTTTTTTTTTTGCAGAAAGAGCACTTCAAATGATTCATGGAACCAGAATTTAACATGGAAGATGGCATTTAATGGCTCATGCAATAGCATTTGCACATGGAAGTCCAAAAACCTGAAAGGAACATTTCAGTTCAGAGTAGTAGCTGTAAATAATCTGGGGTTTGGTGAATACAGTGGAATCAGTGATGGTATTATATTAGTTGGAGGTATGTTACCATGTCTGTCTACATACTAACTTATTACACAAGGATTCAGAAATAAAGCTAAGCGTGTTCTTAGCGTTAGCAGTAATTGAGTGACCATATAACTTCACCAAACTACCATAGAAACTATTGAACTATTTATTTTATACTATGTGAGCTTCCTGAAACATCAATATCAACATGTCCTTTTTCTCCTCAGTAGCCATCAGCTGATCTTTAATGCCTACTGCATCAAGTCCATGCTCCTAGATGGACTTCCAAGGTTATTCACGGTCTGGTTTTTATCCAGCCTCATTTTTCTGTTCCTGGATCTCTCATCTGCTACACAACACACCTGAAACTTGCCTTTGTCTCTTCCCCAATATCTACCTCTTCCACTGGGGAGCCTATTTTTGTTTATAATACTTTGTCTTTCTAATCACATAGGCTAGAAATCTCAGTACCATGTTTGATTTTTCCCTTTATTCAGTCACCAAGCTCTGTTGACTTTATTATCTTGACTTCTGTCCACTAAGTTCCCTTCTTCCTGTTTCGATTTTGGCTTTCCTAACTTAAGCTACCACACAAGCCCATGCTCTTGGCTTAACCCCACGGCTGACAGCTAATCCATCTGAAGCACAAGCTGGATCACTGCACCGCTCTCTGAAAATCTTGAAATGGTTCTCCATTCACTGCCTTCAGAATCAAGTACAAACTTTTCTGTGGCATTTAAGGCCTTCCATGATTTGCCCTCCAACTGTGGTTCCTCTTTCCCAATATGTATCCTTACGGCTATAGCCATACCAAACTGGTAAACAAACAAACAAACAAACTTCCATGACACCATGTTCCCTCAGCCTCAGATGCAGGCTTGCACCACCTACCACTTGCCCTTGACTGGGCTTTTCTTTCTCTCACTTTGTCAACTGAAATTCTTCTCATCCCTCAGTATCCATTGTGATGCGTAACTGCTGCTCCTTAGACACACACAGCACATTGTTCTGTGCAAAACTGACGTCATTCTTATTTGTATTGTAGTTAGTTACCTGGAGAAGAGCTCCACAAACCTTTTCTGAAAGAACCAAATAGTAAATATTTTAGGCTTTTCAGGCTACATTCAGTCTCTGTAGCATCTTCTTTTTTTTCTGATAATATTTTTAAAATGTAAAAATTATTCTTGGTTCACGAATAGTACAAAATGAGGCTACTGTGGCCAGATGTGGCCTGCATGCCATAGTTGCCAAGCTCTGGTCCACAAGTTCATCTTCTCAGTGAAACTAAGAGCAGGTACTGTGTTTTCACCAAGTGGCGCTAGTGGCAAAGAACCCGCCTGCCAATGCAGGAGATGTCAGAGATGTGGGTTTGATCCCTGGCTTGGGAAGATCGGGAAGATCCTTGAAGGAGGACATGTCAACCCACTCCAGCATTCTTGCCTCAAGAATCCCATGGACAGAGGAGCCTGGCAGGCTGCAGTACATAGGGTCCCGCAGAGTCAGACATGAGACTAAAGTGACTTAGCAAGCACACACACACATCATGTTTTCATGTTTATATTCCTCAGTTAAATACTCACGGAATTAAATGTATATGAAGACGTTATAGAGGAAATGATGCTCTCAACTATATGATAAATGAAAGTTGAGACGTCTTTGTCCCAAATTCATTAAAAAGATTATTCATGTTTTATCAACCATTTTAAAGTAGAAGATAGTGTGGGTATATTCCAAAGATATATTGGAAACCAGATCACTGTAAATGAAAAAAGAGAAAAAAGCCCCTTGACTTTGATTACTCACAGTGTAAATATACTCTCTCCATGGATGATTTCAAGCTACTGATGGTTTAACTATTGGCTTGCAAAAATTCAGTAGGAGTTAACTTGGCATATTCTGGCATAATACTGAGACAATCGAGTTTCACTCTTTGAATTATGTTCTTTTTCTCATTTATTTTATTAGATGGTTTTTGGATACCAGAAACAAGCTTTATACTTACTATTATAATTGGAATATTTCTGGTTATTACAATCCCATTAGTCTTTGGTAAGTATAATAGATTTTAAAATACATCAATAGGTAATAAACTGCTCACTTGATAGTATTAATTGATTCATCTGAGTTTAATTTATATCTGATTAATTTTCTACATGAAATAGATTCATGAAATTCACAATGTTACCTTTGGCTATGTTTCAATCACCATTAAACCCTGTGAATTTTTTTTCTAATCTGGGGTAACCATTTCATGAAAAATATATTCATATTTATACTTCACAGTATTCTTTAGATAAAACCACTTGCTAAGGCACCAACTTCTAGCCTTTTTTAAAACCATATTACAGACTGGCTATTTAACAAGTGTTTGTAACTTATAGTTTGAAAAAAGTAAAAGAAAAATAACTCTGGGTATAAAAAAAGTGTAGGATTAAAGGGAGACCAGTGAAACCCTTGTTCGGGATAGTCTGGGTTTCCAGGCAGACAGCCTAGTTTAAAATGAACAGGGCCTCTTGCAGAAGATCCATTTCTGGCTTGTAGCATTCACTCTCACTTTTGGATGTCTGATTTATTTGTTTCAAATCTCTGCTCATTTGTAAATAACTAGGAAAGTAGAGCAATTTGGCTAGATTGATAGAAAGCTAGTTATTTCTCATCACTAATTTTATACTAATGTGTTAGTCTTAAAAGTCTTTCTTTAAACATTTAATAATGAGAAAATACAGGGACAAGCCCCCAAAAGGTGATTAAACATTAGACCTTTCAGGTTATCATACATCAGGGCTTCCCTGGTAGCTCAGTCAGTAAAGAATCTGCCTGCAATGCAGGAGACCTGGGTTTGATCCCTGGGTTGGGAAGATCCCCTGTGGAAGGAAAAGGCTATCCAGTATTCTGGACTATATAGTCCATGGGATCACAAAGAGTCAGACATGACTGAGAGACTTTCACTCTCAGGTTATCATAGTGGATCATACATCCTGCTTTATTCCCGTCATTCCATTATAGTCATTCCTACTGCTTTCAGTCTCCTAAAATGGCCTGATTTGGATTATAAGATACACAGTCACTCTGTCATTAACATATGAGTCTCTGACATGCTGAAGCATTACAAAAAAGACGTGATATTTACCAGAAACCAACACTTAAGCATATATTCAGGAAATTGCAGCTTCTTCTTTTTAAATAAATAGGGAAGAATTTAAGGAAAAGTTAACCTTTTCCTTATTCAACAAACATAAAGTTGAACCCTCAGGATAAAGAAAGTCAATATTTCACTCCATGTCCTAAATCTGTATTCTTTCCCCAAACTGATTAGAGTCATAGCCATTAGCATGTTGAAACTTGAATTGAGATTTTTTTTCAAACATTCCACACCAAACAGTATGTGGAATATATGATTCCTTCAGCTAACTTGGAAAGCTAAAAATTTCAGCTGAGCCTGCTAGGATTTTAACCTGTGGTTCCAGGGAGTCTAAGTACTGCACAGCGGATGTTTGTGCCCCTAAGCCAGCCCCTCCAGAATCACGCATATGACTGTAATATATTTGGCAGTTGGCATATACGCTTGACTGTCTGCTTTCCTGCTGGGAAGGAGTATTATGTGAAGGATCCTGCATCTGACCTTTGCCTGCTTACTTGTACATCACCGTTGTCTAAACTCATGACTCTAGTGGATGAACATGAGATAATTTCAGACAACCTATTGTGCTTTCAAGACACTTCGTGGATATCTGACTTTCTCAGGACTTAAAGGTCTTTATTCTACTTGGAACTCATGCATTTTTGAGTGGAGCTAAGCTAATTTGGTTCTTTGGCTTTTAGTAGTAGTGCATGTGGTTTTACTGGTAGGATTGTGTGAGTGCATGAGGAAAGATTGAGTTATTCAAATAATGAAAATACCAATTGTTTAAAAATTTGAATTGTGCTGAGGGCTTTCATCAGTCATACTTATAAACACAAAATTGAAACAAAGATTTTAGAATAAGCATCAACAGCCTACTCTTTGGTGAGTGGTTATATCTACTGTGTAATGTGAGCCTTACACTGGAAGCAAAGGAAAATAGGCTGTAATGGTGCTCTGTGACAACCTAGAGGAGTGTGATGGGGAGTGGGAGGAAAGCTCAAGAGGGAGGGGATATATGTATATTTATGGCTGATTCATGTTGTTGTATGGCAGAAACCAACACAACATTATAAAGCAAGTATCCTCCAATTAAAAGCAAATTAAAAAATATAATTGCTGACCTCAGGAGCTTGTCGTTTAATGGGGGAGGTAAGACATATTGGTTTCCCTTGTGACTCAGCTGGTAAAGAATCTGCCCGCAATGTGGGAGACCTGGGTTCGATCCCTGGGTTGGGAAGATCCCCTGGAGAAGAGAAAGGCTACCCACTCCAGTATTCTGGCCTGGAGAATTGTGTGGACTGTATAGAGGAGTCATAAAGAGTCGTACGCGACAGAGTGACTTTCACTTTCACTTTCAAGACATATCCTGTGCAAAAAGTATAATGAGAGATGTGTTAAACAGTAATAAAAAGAAGTAGTAAATGGAATGTAGAAGACAGTGACACAGCCATGCTGACCGAGAGCCGCAATTGGTCTTATAAGTTCAGAGATGAGATATCAACAGAGGTTGCAGAGGTCTTGGATAGCATCCCTGAGGATATGGAGTCTTGAGCTGGGTCTTTAAAAATGAAAGATGGGTGGTAAGAGCATTTCAGGTTTAGAAAAATTGCATTAGCATAAGTACTTAAGATCTTTTCCTGTGTGGTCCCTCAGATGGAATTTCACTTGCGTAAAACTCTCATCTGTTGGGTACAGAAGCTACTGTGGAATAAAGTTCAAATTTTAATCATCATCTCACAAAGCATCCTTACTGTTTTCAACTTCTGTGCCAATATTCTAGTATAGATGGGCAATCTTAATGACATAAATGTATTTTAATCTTTGAAAAATATAACATGTTTTATGGTTATAAAAATAATATTTGCCCATTGTATGAAGAAAACAATACAAATCGCCCATGATTCCACAACTAGGGAGGATCACTGCTGACACTTGTAGATTTCATTCTAATAATCTTTCCATGTATGTGAGTATGTGTATTATGAAGAACAATGAATATACACTCTGTACTCTGCATTTTAAAATAAAACATGCCATTATATAGAAAGCATCCTTCAGGTCTGCTGAGGAGAATAACCTGGATGTATCTGGATTCAAAAATGAATTTGTTCACTAACAATTATAATGCAAATTTGTTTTGGTTTATTTTGATTCTAGTCTATGAGTGATTTTGTGAAATAAGTTCTGATAGTAGATACTTCCAAGTATTTATAACAGCAATTGGAAACATATTAAGATTTACCCTGAGAAGTGAGGTAAAATGTGATGTGGTATAAGTTATACATTTTCATATGGCTTTTTACCTGGATTTAGTTAGTTTTTCTATTATGGGCCTATTTTTTTCAATCAACTTTGGTTGTTCTATCAATAGTGTTGTTCAGTATAAACTTTAAAAATGTATTGTTAGCAGCATTTTCTAAAGAAAGAGAAAGCAATATTTTATTTGGTAAATTATGCTTTTTTTTTCTTTATAGTCTGGCATAGATTAAAGAATCAAAACACTCCCAAGGAAGGGCTGACGGTTCTCATAAACGAAGACAAAGAATTGGCTGAACTTCGAGGTCTGGCCACTGGAGTAGGGCTGGCTAACGCCTGCTATGCGATTCAGTATGTAACCTGGGCTGGCATTACGGGACACCTAGATGAAAAGTGTGGGCGTGCTAAGTCGCTTCAGGCGTGTTGGACTCTGTGATCCTACTGTGGGCAACTCTAAAAAGACTGTCCATGAGTGCCACTCATTGCCCAGGACTGTCCTGGTTTATGCCCATTATTCTGGCATATTCAAAAATGACATCCCCTTTCATTCTCAGATGTGACCTGGGATGGATGGCAAATTATGTTGTTATCCTATCCTAAGAAACATGAACAAAAATCAAATGTTTTCTAGTGTTTTAGCACATAATTTAAAAATAAGTAAAACAAAGAGATAAATGCTACGTGGAAGGGAGTAGATGGTAGTATGGTTGATTCAACAAGAAAAGACAGATTCTCTTGTGTGTGATATTAAGTCAATTTTTTTCTGTTTTCAGAAATTGTATGGTGATTGTCTACAAAACTTCTCTAAAATATATGAGGTTTTAACTTCCATTGTCATCTTAATTTAAGAAGATATTTAAATGTCTCATTTAAAAGACACTATATTATGCTCCATGCAAAAAGGATTATATATAGTCATAGGCCTTGTTTCTAGAAATTTATTTAAAGACATAAGAACACAGGACTTGAAGTAGACACAGAGGTGACCTAAATATGCTTTTCAGAGATGACTTTTCCTTGAGAAAATATGTAGTGTATCTGATTTTCAAGATTCTCTTTTAAAAACTCAAAGCATTTTTAATGCTGATGAATTTTCTCCTCCTCATAATATTCCAAGTAAGACACTTGACTTTCTAAAAGTTAATCTGATGGACAAGAAATGATGTTATAGTCATAGTAAATTTTGTATTACATGAGAGATTAGGTGTATGAAGTAAAGTAAAAGCTTTAAGCTCATAAGCCCAGCTGTATTTATTACTAATTTGCAATAGCTTTTTATACAAATAGGTGACCTGAAGAAAATACGAACTGATAATTTTAACAAAACAAACTACAGTGAAAAATTTTGAGGCAATGCACTCACAGGCATGTTATCAAAAGGAAGCTGCCTAGAAGTGAAGTAACCTACTCTGTCTGGGTTTCAGAAGACAGAAGGAATATTCTAGAAGGTGGAACAGGACTGGAATAGGGATGCAGACACAATACCATGTCACATTGAAGGCACTACCTTCAATGCGTTGCCAAGCCATGAGATTTCTCTTCCCTTTCTCCTCCTTTTTTACTCTCAAACACTAATACCCATATCCACTTATAAACCATTTTGGGAGATCAAAAACAGCGTTATTTTCCAGTACTCTTCCGACCCAAGAGGAGATTGAAAGTCTTCCTGCCTTCCCTCGGGAAAAACTGACTCTGCGTCTCTTGCTGGGAAGCGGGGCCTTTGGAGAAGTGTATGAAGGGACAGCAGTAGACATCTTAGGAGTTGGAAGTGGAGAAACCAAAGTAGCTGTGAAGGTAATGTGGATCTTTTAACTCCTCGGCTTGTTATGTCTGCATTATTGACAGGGACTTATTTAAATATAACACTGAGAAAAGAGGAGTGATCTTGACTGAAAAGATGACTGGGAGAAGGTAGAAACCTATCCATGGCTACGGAAATCAACAGTCCTTTTTTCCATTTCCTGCATAAGTTCTGTTATTAACAGTTACCTCTGAGGTTACTAATTCACTAAGACCAGCAGAGAGTTTTTCCTTTCGAATATGCTCTAAGAGAACTGCGGTGCTTGGTGCTGGAGCAGATAGTAAATATTTTAGACTTGCTAGCCAGACGGTGTCAGTTCTAGCTATGCAGCTCTGTCACTGCACTGTGAAATCAGCCACAGTCAATATGTGAATGAATGGCTGTGGTTGTGTTCCAGTAATACTTTATTTATAAAAATGGAAATTTTCATTTCACATAATTTTCATGTGTTATGCAGTTCTCTTATTTTTTTTATAACTTTTTTCAACCATTTCAAAATGTAACAAGTTAATTATACCTCAGTAAAACTGGAAAAATAAAAACATAACACCTATTTTCAGATTATAACTGTACAAAAATAGATGATAGGTTAGAATTGGTCCACAGATTGTAGTTTGCTGACCCCTGTACTACAAAGTTATTCATCATAGTGCATCCAATGCAGTTAAAAAGAAGCACTGGATATACTCTTGTATTTTTATAAAACTTTCTTTTGATCAACAGATGACGTATCTTTTATGTAATTGAGTAATATCCTGATTATTGCTTGTTAAGAATTTATTGCTTTGAGAAGTTGTCAGAGAAGTTACAAAATTCTCTCCATTTCCGGTTGATAGTATTTTAACATACTTTAATCTCAAGTGGTTTAAACAAGAGTTTCTTTTTCTTACATAACAAGATGACTTCTGGCTTTGGTGTAGTACTGTGTCAAGCCAGAGCTAGTATATCTGAAATTCTCTCGATTTTGCACGTGTGTGGTGCCTCATGGTTCTAAGATGGCTGCCAAAGAATCAAGTGTCACATCTTCATTCAGGATATGGAAAGAGGGAAGGATAGTGTTAGGTGTATATGTTCAGGAAAGTAAAAAATTTCCACACACCTCCTCAACGACTTACCCCTAACATTTCATTGATCAGGACTGAGTCATATGACCACGCTTGCTTGCAAGAAAGGCTGGGGAGCTGGAGAACAGTTTTGTAAGATAAAGGTGGCTATTACAAAACAAACGTTGTCTCCATTAACTACTTAGCTCACAGAAATGCCTGCTAGACTGATTCCTGGCTTGTTTTATGTTGTGCAGACTTTGAAGAAGGGCTCCACAGACCAGGAGAAGATTGAATTCCTGAAGGAGGCACATCTGATGAGGTATTAGGCAGTTCTGAAATAATTTTCCCTTGGTATGGGTAGGAAGCTTTTACATATGATTAGTGGATTTTTAACTTTCAAAATCAGCTGACATTGCAGATTATGTTCAAAATAAGCGTGGCTGAAATTTTTTTTTTTTTCCATGGCTGAAATTTAAAAGGAAGTATGCCTGGAGTGACAAGTATTCTGTAGAAAAGATTTTTATGATAGATTCTCTGAGACTGGGCACAGGCAGTCCTTTGACAATAGGTCTTCTTTTCTTTTACCTCCAATAAGAATCATGTTTTGCAAGGGATTTCTGAGGCTGATAAGCTTTATACATGCTTATGTTCTTCTAAATGTGTAATCATAAGTCAAGTAGACCAAGTAAGGGAGAGTTCTCTTAAGCACAGTGACATCAGTGCAAATATTCTTGGTCTTGGTAAACTTGTCTTCAAGTTAGAGTTAGTTGACAGTAATGAAAACGACTCAGGTACATTTTAATAATGCTGAGGCGATGGTCGACAGGGTCCCAGGTTGCGGGTTCTGACCATTAGACTGGGGCTTATTTGCTTTGACCTCTTGAGAAAACAATTGTAGCCAAAAATTGCGTGTCTGAATTGTTTCTCTAAAAGGGAGAGAATTATTTCATACTTGTCATGACCAAAAATGTAGTGTTTTAAAATGTCTTTTGAAGAAAGGTATTAGTTAAAGTTACTTTCTTTTCCCAAAACATAAAATACTTGATATAAATGCCACTTCTTCTGAAACTACCCCTATTCTATCCACATGCCTTGGCCACTAGGGGTTGCAATATTCCCTCTGTAAGGCAGGCATGAAAAGGAGGCTTTCATTTATTGGAGGGGGAAAAAATCAGGGGTTGAAAGGAAACCAGAGATAAAGATTTCCTCTGTTTCACAAAGGCCTTCAGGAGACTTCTGTCGCTGACATGTCATCCTGCCTGTCTGTTTCCACCTTTTAGCAAGTTTAATCATCCCAACATTCTGAAGCAGCTTGGAGTTTGTCTGCTGAACGAACCCCAGTACATTATCCTGGAACTGATGGAAGGAGGAGACCTTCTTACCTATTTGCGTAAAGCCCGGATGACGCCGGTAGGAAATGGGGTCCACACTATTGGTTTGGTAACACAGATGACCTTTAGGTTCCTCTTAAACTTCTTTTAAATTCAACAGACTGCAGTTTTGCCTGATGGTAGAAATTTAGAAGACTTCCATCAGAAAAATTCTTGTATTTCCTTCATATTGGATTACTCAAACTAGAACCCTGGGCTGATGTCTGGCCTTTTCTGGCTGATTGAGCCTGTTTTTAGTATCTAATGGAAAAATAGGTTCCCCACCACCACCACGCTGCCAGAATCGTGTTCTCTCAAGAACAGAGAGTATGTGGAGTTTCTCTGTACTTAATTTATCTGCCTTTATGTCACAAATTGTCATTTCCAGCCCTCATGTCTTTACCAAGTACTAGGTTATACGTCCCTCCCCAGCTGACATTTTCTGTATGGATTTTCACAGGCATCTCAAAAACAGATCTCTTGATGTCATGCATCCTCCTTCATGCCCCCCATCCAGTTCCTTACTTTCTCTTTTCCTACCATCATGCTAATAGGTCCTGTCTGCTCTGGGGTTCCTCTTACAACATGCAGCCCCAGTCCATCCTCCCCATCTCCCTGGGGCCGAGAGCAGGTGGTCTCGGCCTGCACAGGTGGTCGTTGGAAATCCAGTGGCCTGTGTGTGTTGAATCAGGCTCATGGGCGGGGTCGATGTCTCAGCTCCTATGGAATTTGCTTTAGGTCTCAGATGAGAAACACTTGAGACAAAACAAGTAACTAAAATTTAAATCTGTAGTTTTAAAATTTCTGTTTTTTATTTCTATCAAAGTACATGTGCGTGCATGTGTGCTAAGTTGCTTCAGTTGTATCCAACTCTTGGCACTCTATGGACTGTAGCCTGCCAGGCTCCTCTGTCCATGGGATTCTCCAGGCAAGAATACTGGAGTGGGTAGCCATTCCCTTCTCCAGGGGATCTTCTCAACCCAGGGATTGAACCCAGGTCTCCTGCATTGTAGGCAGATTCTTTACCGTCTGAGCCACTAGGGAAACCCATCAAAGTACCCATTATATGCATAAAAAACTGAACTATATGACAAGGTTTATGGTGAAAAATAGGTGTCTGCTCATTCCTTCTGGTGTTTACCTCTGCGTTCCTAAGTGCTCTGTGTATATGGTACACAGTGAGTTTTCAGCCTTGGGGGAAATCTATTGACTGTCTACCATGAGAGGCAAAGATTTAACCCCTTAGTCATGTACCAGCCCAGCCCCATCAGCTCTACACCCAGAAAAACTTCATTTTCCCCATTCTTTGACAGTCACCCCGATTTGCAGATAAATCACCTTTGCAGGTTTACTTTGCTATGCCTATTTAATTATTATTTGATACTCAAATACTATGATTGTGATTTTTCTCTTGAGTAGTTTAATAAATGCCTCTTTCCCCCCATTTGCTTAGCTTTCTATATACCTAAACTTTCTGGCAGAACTGTAATCCTTTCTCAACATGGTTAAATGTATCAGGTAATCCAGCGCCTCACAATTCTTCCCCTGGACACTTCCCTCATGGAGTTGATATGGGCACCTTGTCTTCTATCTCTACAGAGCTGTTATCTAGGGGTTTCCTTCATGTTTACCCTGGTAATTTCCATGTTGGGCCCTTATTTCCTCAATTCCATGACTTTATTCTGTTTTAGAAAAGAGAAAGCAAAGTGGCAAAAATCTCCTTTTTTTTTTTCCACTTTGAGGAAATGTTCTTTTTCATTCCCTCACACTGGATTAATGATTTGCTGTGTTCTAGGTTGAGAATCTCTTTTCCTCAAAACTAAATCCTCTTTGTCTTTGTTTTCTAGCTTCTACAATTGCCTTTAAAACCTTTTGTGCCATTCTGATTCCTGGACAAATGATCAGTGACCTGCTTTTTTGCCCTTCTCTTTGGAAAATTTTAGGAACTTCTCCTTATCTGTGGTGCTTTTTACTCATCTGGATGCTCAGCCTGGAAAATCATGCCTTTCAGTTCTGGGATTTTTTTCATATCATTTCTTTGGCAATTAACTCTTTTTTTTCTTTATTTCTTTGTTCTAAAAATCCTATTATTTGGATAATGGTCATCTTTGTTTTATCCTTTTATTAACTATTTGCTCCTATTTTCTACTCTGTATTTTTGCTCTCAATTCTGGTATATTTCCTCAACTTTGAAATAGAATTTAAAAATTTAATTTTCCACAGCTCATTCTTATATTTTGACTGCCTCTTAAAATAGTATTCTGATTTTTCCATACATGCAAAATCGTCTTTTATCTTTCCTAGGATACTAATTATAGTGGTTTTTTTTTTTAAGTGTTAATTTGCTTTCTACATTGTCTTGACTTCCTTTTTGCCTCTTGTTCTGGGATCTGTTTGTAATGTGAGAAGCTTTTCTCAAATGTGTGGTAATTTGTGGCCGGTCTGCATATTTAATAGTGAGCCCTAAGAAGCTGATTGGAGCCTATGTGTCCAAGCAGCTTCCTTTTGTTGTCAGGTGGGACCCTGCTATTCTGTTGGGGTCCCCTAATGACAGCATCTGGATGTCTTCCCTGGCATATGCCAGTTTCCCCCAGAGAGAAGTCGGCTGGTCTCCTGCCTGGGCAATAAATGCGTGAGCCTCAGTTCAAGGAGTTGAAGCAAGGAAGAGAGCTGGGAGTCTCAAGGCTCAGAATGAGGGTGCGTGTTTAATTCCCTTCTCCGTTTTCAGCACAGAGCCTCAGCATGACTGGTATCTTTGAACTTGGAGTTGTTTTGGTTCTGTGTGAATGTGTGTGTAGTGGGTCGGGGGGTGGGTTGCGGTTTGCAGAGGAAAGCCTCCTGCTGCAGTAAGGGACTCTAGTTAGCCCATAAAACAAGCTTTTAAGTATTCACCTTGCTCTTCACTCTACTTCTCACGCCTGTATTCAGAGATACTTGCTGCCTTCAATTCCAGAGTACTTACAGGGTTCTATAGTGAAAAAAACCTCTTAATTCTTGTCTTCTTCTCTGCAGGCAGCTAGCTTTCACCTCTCTGGGCTCAGCTAAATGACCACGCCTCCATCCGCTTTCCTTCCTCCAAAACGTTGGCTGGTGCTCTATCTATTTTCATCTGTTCACCCTCGTGAGATTATAACATTCCCTCTATAAGGTCACTTTAATAAGGTTTGGGAAGAGACTTTAATAAGAAAGTTTGTCGGTAGATTTCTTCATTTAGTTGTTTGTTGGAGAGAGAAGAGACAATGAAGACGGGCTGAAAGAACTCACAGCGCTGCTTCTCTGTAATGAATCCTATTCAGCTAGTGTCCTAGTGGCTCAGATGATCGGTTCTCAAGTGCACATCAGTCATTCTGCTCTTTCCTGCTGGCTACCCAGGCAGCTTCCACGCTTGTCTCCCTTGCCAGGACCCTATAGGACAGGGTGCCCTTAGGTGCTCAGTGCTAGAATTAAGGTCTGGGGTCCGCAGCAGAGCACCACAGGCTCTAAGCTCTCAACAGGCTAAGTTCATGTGGGGCCAGCCGTCTCTCCACGGAGGGTGCTCAGAGGCACCTTTCTAGATTTGCCACAAGCATCCTTCTCCTCATCCCTGCTCTGAGACTGTTTTGTTGAGTTGAATGCCTAGGGATTGACTGCAACTGGGTTTATAAACCTTGGGCTAGTCCTTCATTTTCAGGACGTTCAGTTTCTGCATCTGTAAAGTGGAATATTGAATCTAAACTTTCTCAATTCCTTTTAACTTTGACATTCTAAGATGTACTAAGATAGAAAAAGTGAAAAAACAAAAAGAGTGAAAAAAGAAGGAAAAAAAAGCTCTATCAAAAAAAGCTCTGCAGATACAAATCTATTATTTGTATCTATAATACACATCCATAGCCAGATACGATTGAATTTGTGAAATTTCTGCTGCATATTTATTTCATTTAATACAACAGTGGGGGATGTGGCAGTTGCTTTCAAGGATCTCGCTGTATGGTAGAGTGGGTAAGTCACGTGTGAATAACTCATTTAAGGTAGAAAGAGAGAAGGTTCATTAGAATGGAGTAGAGAATATACTGCTGAAGCTCACATAAGAGAGAGAGATGTTACCTTCTGGGAAGATGCAAGAAGGTAGCATGATGGAGGTTTTCTGTTTGGGACACAATCAAGGTGTGAGAGAGAACAGTTTCTGAAACTACACCCATATGAGTTATAAAAGGCTTTGACTAGGGATAGACAGAGATAGAGATTCGATACATCTGGAGGGTTGGCAAGAGAAGACAGCTGTCCAGGGTAGCGTCTGGAGTTAGAGAGGCCCAACATGGGGTGATGAGGTGTCCCAGTAGGTTGTCACGGGGACTAATAGGTGTAAGTTTTAGTTAGAAATCCAGGCAGGCAAGGAGCATCCGAAAATCTGTCAGCAGGGAACAAGGCACCAGCCATCAGACTGTCATTCAGGAGGAGGATTCTCTGGGAAGAATGTCTTCAAGAGTAGAGTAGGTTTTGCCAGGAGTAAAGCAGGGTTCTGTTCATCAAGGAACCAGTGAACCTGGTGGGACACCCAGCAGGGACTCAGACACAAGGCTATGGGACAGGCTTCTGGTGAACCATAACAGGGCTGCAGGGGACCGATTCTTGGGAGTAAAATCAGGTCGAGTTATAAGATGCAGGTGTGGTTGAGTGGGATCATGGCAATACTGAGTCCCAGATCATCAGGATTCTTCCTACTCTGGGGACAAGACATGAGCTTGTCAGAGGAGGCAGAGGGAACAATATTTAAGAGCACCCGCCTATGAGGAATCAAGGGATTTCAAGGTTGTGAATCCTTTGAGATGCTCAGTGAAGGATGTTGATGGAAATCAAGCATAGGGAAGGCCTTCCAGGAATGATAGCAGGAATAATGTACAGAGGTTGAGAAATGCAGAGCAGGTATAAGGAACTGCAAATGGCCCAGTGTGACCAAAGCACAGATTGTGGGAGGAGAATCTGTGGAAAATAAATAGATGTGAGGAGAGGCTGGTGCAGCCTGGGGCTTCCACGGAGGCTGTGCTCAGGGATCTCTAATAGATGCTGCGGGCAGTGGGTCACAACAAAGTGAGCTAATTAAAGCACAGGGGGCTGGAGACATGGGGAGTTTGGGAAGCGTCAGATAGGAATGATAAAGGCTTGAAATAGGGTAATTTCAGGGAAATAGTAAGGAACAGACATATGAATATAGCCTCCAGGAAGGAACTTTGAATTTTTTCCACATGGTCCTAATAAAAACTCCAACTGGCTTTTTTCATGTAGAAATCATTGCAGCTAGTACAGGCTCAACTATGTGTTTGTACTGGTTCTCCTAGATGAGAGGAGTAATCTGTGACCTTGAAATAGAAGATTGCTAGCAATTTCTATGGGGCTCTTATGGAGAACAAGCCCATTCTCATGACGGACATTATTGCGTGACATTGGGCCAATAATTAAACTATCATAATTACTACTTATGAGAGCAGCTACTGTTTATTAAGTTCCTGGTATGTCCCACCAGATTACATATCTCATCTCAGATCCAACACAATCAGTCTTATTGTTCCCGTTTTATACATGAGAAAGTGGTTTAGTGCATTAAGCCATGTAAGCAAGTTCACACAACTTCTAAGTAGCAGAAATAGGTTTTAACATGGTCCATTTGACTAACACCCTGAGAGTTTTCCACTGAAGATTCTACATTGCCTTGGCTTATTAAACATAGTCTTATTTATGTATATTTTGGTGGAAAGCCTATAAATATAGCTCTTTTCCTCTTTGTTTGAATTCCTTAACCGTAACTAAAAATTCCTTTAAAACATCATATATATGCAGTCATATGTATGCGTGAATGCTAAGTCGCTTCAGTAGTGTCCGACTCTTTGCGATCCTATGGACACCCCAGGCTCCTCTGTTCAAGGGATTCTCCAGGCAAGAATATTGGAGTGGGTTGCCGTGCCCTCTTCCAGGGGATCTTCCTAACCCAGGGATCAACCTGTGTCTCTTAAACCTGTCTTCTGCATCTCTTAAACCTGTCTCCTGCATTGGCAGGAGGGTTCTTTACCTCTAGTGCCACCTGGGAAGCCCAGCCATATCTATATATATAGTGCAAACTGGAAAAGTGCCTCTAATTTTTATTTTGTTTCCTACAGTTTCATGGTCCTTTACTCACCTTGGTTGACCTCGTGGACCTATGTGTAGATATTTCAAAAGGCTGCGTCTACTTGGAGCAGATGCACTTCATTCACAGGTATAGTGACTTTCTGGATACCGGGTTCTTATGAATATTGATACAATAATCACCTTAGTTTGGGTGAAACTTACAAGATAATTAACATTTTCATTCCTTCAAAATAGCAATACTTTCTATTAAAATCTCTCTTCTCTCCAGACTTACTAGTGTTGCTTGTCTGATCTCTGGAACTTTATTGTTATTATTATTATTAAATATAGCTTCTGCTATAGGGATCTGGCAGCTCGGAATTGCCTTGTCTCCATGAAAGACTATACCAGTCCATCACGGATAGTGAAAATTGGGGACTTTGGACTTGCGAGGGACATCTATAAAAACGATTACTATAGGAAGAGAGGAGAAGGTCTGCTCCCTGTTCGGTGGATGGCTCCAGAAAGTTTGATGGATGGAATTTTCACTACTCAGTCTGATGTATGGTGAGCTTACAGGGCACAGAGAAACGTGGGCAGCACCATCAGATATCGGAGCCAGAGGGACCTCAAAAGGTCATCTTGTTTCGTATGTGAGAAAACACAAGACCGTAGAGGTTGAGTGATTTTCCTCAAGCTAAAGTGAAAGCTAGAGGGCAAGAAGAGGCTAGTCCTGGGTCTCAGCAGTTTATACCAATTCTTTTTGATCCTTTAGCTTACTGGTGTATGTTCAAGAGATCCATTTACTTCAACTATCTTATTACTCTTCAAAAATGTAGAGGCTATGACTAATAGGAATTGGCACCTATGAATTAGTGTCCAAGTTTGTGTCCAAATGCCTACTATTTTGGGATGTTTGGTCATTAATTTATAAGCAGAATTTAAACCATGGATCTCAAAAAGATTAGGACATGAGGGAGGTTTGGACAGCTCTTTATTATTTGAATAGAACCCCTCATTTTTGCTTGTTGACCCCAAACTTTTGATTAGAGCTGCTCAAAATGTAAAGATGTATCCAGTAACTTAAAAAGTAATTTTTAAAATTTATTTATTTGGCTATGCTGGGTCTTCGTTAATGCTTGGGCTTTTCTCTAGATGCGGTGAGCGGGCGCTACTGGAACGGGGGCTGCTACCTCGTTGTGGTGAGCGGGCTTCTCATTGCTGTGGTTTCTCTTGTTGCGGAGCACAGGCTCTAGGGCCCTCGGGCTTCAGTAGTTGTGGCTTGTGGGCTCAGCACTTGTGGCTCCCGGACTGAAGAGCACAGACTCAGAAGTTGTGGCACACCAGCTTAGTTACCCTGAGGCATGTGGGATCTTTCCGGACCAGGAATCAAATCCTTGTCACTTGCATTGGCAGACAGATTCTTCACTAGGGAAGCCCTCCAGTAACTTTTAAGCTGGACTGGACCTTTGCAAAATTGGAGATAAGATAAAGTTGGCCCTCAGTGTTGCCGCTTTTTATTCATGCCTTCCCTCTCCACGTTTGCTAGCACTCAAACTCACGTGGATGAAAAGCTTTCTTGCTCACCCCTACTGTGTTTACACAATGAAGCTATGAAAGCCATAGGTAACGGAGGTCTGCGGTGCAGGTTCAGCCAGGAAGGAAGAGCAAAGTGTGTGTGTGTGTGTGTGTGTGTGTGTGCGCGCCCCTGCTAAGCCTTCCTATCACCTTTGAAGTGTTGCTAGTAGGCAGCTGCTTGTTCTACTTTTTCTTGAGGTTGACTTGCTTTTAAGTTTCCCATTTGCCTTTTATGGGGCCAATAATGCCAATCACAAAGTAGACTCTTGATAGCCCCAGGAATAATTATGTTGGAAAAACTACTGTAAACATGATGTTTGTAATAAGTATAATTAAAGCAAATTGTTGAATATCCTTAGGTCTTTTGGAATTCTGATTTGGGAAATTTTAACTCTTGGTCATCAGCCTTACCCAGCTCATTCCAACCTTGATGTTTTAAACTATGTGCAAACAGGAGGGAGACTGGAGCCACCAAGAAATTGTCCTGATGATCTGTAAGTTAATTATGTTCCCATAAGCATCTCAAGAACAAAAACACACGTACATGCATTCTTATGCCTCATTGGTATGGTATTTTTAAATAAAAACTGGAGTTCATGTATTTGTATATCCTATTTAAAATGTAAATTGATTGTGACATTTAACTCACTAAATATATGATGATTTCTTTTTATTTATATACATATACACACATAATACTTTACTTCAGAAGCAAAATCTAGAAGAACAGAATATGTTTATACTCTTGGTTAAGTGAATTCTAATAAGTAAACAAAAGCTCTTTGTGTGTTTGTGTGTGTGTCACACACATACTCATTTTATTTTGGAACATCAGATTTGACTAACATCTTAACCTGCATATTTAGAGGTTCTCTTAAATAGCAATATATTGTTTAAAAGCTGAATTGCTTTTGTTAATAAAGCTGATATTGGTGTATACTACTACTAAAAATATACAACAACCTATATAGGTTGTTATCTATTTATGAACTTAACATAGAGTTAAGTATTAAAGACTCTATCAAATTGGTCCTGGCAACTACTGAATTCTAATAGATTTTTGATCCTTGGAACAGTCTGTGATTTTGATCTAATTATAAAGGGAAAACAAACCAGGTTATTTTGCTGTGGACTAATCTACCTTCTTGTGAACAACCTTTTAGCAGAAATAGGAAGTCTTGACACTTTTCCTACAAGGTGTCTTACCCAAGATGTTTCTGAAAGAACATAGAATCAACAAGTATAAACTCCTCTGTTGTATGTACTGCACCATGCTACAGATTGTGTGGAATACAGAGGTGTTTAAACCAGAGCCACGGCTCTTCAGCATCTCCAAATGTATTTTAAAAGAACAGACACACACATGGAGCAGTTGGATAACAAGCCAACATGTAATAACGTGCTAAACTGTGTGGTACAGAGAAGTGCAAAAGGAATTAGCAGTATGCGGATACGCACCACGGCTGTGCTGCCTTGACTATGCTGTGTTATTTAGAGGATTATTCAGACTGGAGCCAAAAGATGATTAAGAACTGGGCACCTTGGTTGGATGTTCTGTGGGTGAATGTTTTTGTATTATTTAAGTCTTCCAGCTCGAAGAAGATTGGAATCACTGTCTGTTTCTGATTTAGCTTTTATAGCCTCTGGGATATTTACAGAAGGATCAGTTATACACATATCTGAACGAGTTTGGTGGCAGTGCCTAAAAATATGATTCATGATCCTTTGGGGGGCAGATGGAAAAACTTCTATAAGTTAGGGGTAAGAAATTTATACAAAATTTTTAAAAGTTAGTCTAGGGCTTGAGGAAAAAAAAAAAAAACCCTAGCATTCCTAAGTATGAAATATATTTGTATCAAGTAGTTAGCAAACTAATCACTGTTTTGCAGCTCTTATACATCTATTGAATACTCATAAAATTTTCCCCAAATTTCAGTTGCACAAAATTTTCCTTGTGCTGTTAGAATTCTATTTGGCACATCTTCCCCTCTAGGGGGTAATGTATCTCATCATAATTATGCATTTCTTTTTTTTGATAGGCACTCTAGGAATCACTGAATTATACATTTTGATTAATGTGTTCATTCTGTTTGGGGAGGAGGAAGGTAGATAGTTAATTGTCCTATTGTAAGGAAGAAAAATGCAATTATGTTGAACTTTGCCCTCTCCAAAGGTATCCAGAAATTTAACTAGAAGGAGGAGGAAGAAGGAGTGCTAGAAAAGTTCTAGAAAAATATTCCTGATTATGAGTGAAAAAAGATAATGTTCTATATGATTTTATCTTGAGTAATTATTCATTTGGATATATTATTGCTCTAATTTTATGAAAATATAGTTTCCTTGAAGGCAAAATTTCCATTGCTGATTTTGAAGTTCATTTGAACATCAGTAATTAAAAAACAAACAACGCTCCACACCCTCCAAAGGCTGCCTGCTTCAGATCCCCAGGAAGGGTTAACGATCCATGGCCGACTAGGAAGACAAGCCCTGCTAAGGAAATGGAGCTCTCAGCGATGCCATTCATCTGGCCACGGCCTTAAGTTGTCATGATAAAGATTAACTACTCTCCTTAGAGAACAGAGGAAACTGATTTTTATTTGAAGCCTCTCTCTGGGATCACAGGCCAGCTTAGAGGGTTGAAAGTCTGCGCTGAGCCGATCTGCACCTTCCATTCACTGCTTAAATGCTCCGCACCTGGATGCACTCTGGGTCAGGTGAGCCCTTAGACGGCTACGCTGTGCTTAGCTATTAATGGAATGTGCGAGTTCAGAGCATTCCCGCCCTTCGCTCCATAGTCTGGGATGTATGGTGCAAAGCGCAGTCCTCAGTGTTCCCTTCAGCTTTTAGTTTGCACAACAAGCTTAACACTCTCAGGAATAAATGGGATCAAAGGGCAATCTACATCAAGTGAGAGCTCTTTGGGGTTCTCGGCCACAGGTATCACAGGGGAAACTGGAGTTACTGGAGAGTCTCTCCAATGCAGGAGGTCACAATAGAGAACATGGAGGCTCACCATCTTATTTTTACTTTAAGAATATGTATAAGTGTTAGTTGCTCCATCATGTCTGATTCTTTGGGACCCCATGGACTGTAGCCTGTCAGGCTCCTCTGTCCATGGAATTCTCCAGGCAAGAATACTGGACTGGGTGGCCTTTTCCTTCTCCAGGGGATCTTCCTGACCCAGGGATCGAATCCAGGTCTCTTGCATTGCAGACAGATTCTTTACCATCTGAACCACCAGGGAAGCCCAAGAATATGTATATCTGGATGTTAATTGCATCTTTCCAGGATTGCATATAATAAGTAAGGGAATTTTTCAAATCTGAATCTAATGTGATTTGCTTAAACCCCTATTAATTAACCTCCTCTTAATTCTGAAAGATGCCATGCAGTTTTCATCTGTTGAATTTCAATTGCTTTATGAATCCAAGAACTTTACTCATAAAAACTAATAATGAACATGGTTAATGAGTGCTATTTTGGAAAAAATTGAAGCAAAGAGGGGTAATAGGGTTGGTATGGTGAATGGAAGAATTCGAACTGAAGCACTTAGCTAAATGAGATATTTCAAGTATCGGAGTATCTGTTTAGAGGTAGAAACAGCCCAGGTAAATTTTAACAAAATTGAAGGACCTGTCACTTTATTTAGACTAATATGATTGAATATTTGTAACTATAACTTGGTAAAAGTATTTAATGGATGATATTGAATTGTGACAAGTGAAGAAAGACCCCTATTTGTAAGGAAAGACTCCTATACCAAAGAAATAGTTGTTAATTTACAAGATGCAAGAAATGCATTTTTTTGGGGTCTGATAATATTTAAAAGCCTAGTCATCTATTCCATTGCCATTTTCATATTGTTTAAGAGCACAAGTTATGTGTGTGCTCAGTCTGACTCTTTGAGACCCCATGGACTATAACCTGCTCTGCTCCTCTGTCCATAGGATTTCCCAGGCAAGAATACTGGAGTGGGTTGCCATTTCCTTCTCCAGGGGATCTTCCCGACCCAGGGATCGAACTCACGTGTCTTGTGTCTCCTCCATTGGCAGGCAGGTTCTTTACCACTGCACCACCTGGGAAGCCTGAATAAGTTGAACTCTTTACTTTTAAATGACTATTGCTTTAAGGAGTGTGCCTCTTTTCTTAATCTAGGGCATTCCGGTACTCATTTGACCCTGGACAGTGGGAGAGAAAAGTTTTATATATTTATCAGGTCATTTGTTTTTGCCATTAGAGAGTTAAGCAGAATAATGTAAATTAAAGCCTCCACACATGAAAAACTAGGGATATCTGCTTAAATAACTTACATAAATTAAACTTTTGCAGGAAAGTGGGAGTGGGTGAGGTGCAGAGGAGAAGGGGCAATTGTCTGGGTGCTTTCTGTCCTCTCTCCCTCCTTCCTTTTCCTCCTTCCTTCTCACTCTATCATCTTCATTAAGTGTCTTGAATACTTTGTAGAATGAAGTGGATTATAAATAAGGGAAAAACTTCATAACGGAAATATGACAAGTCTTGGGAGATTCAACGTATCCTTTGGTAATATCTCAGAATTACGACTTTGTTTTAGAAGAGGTTAGGTTTCTGGTGGCAAGTTACACTTTACTTTCTCCTTCCACCTGTGTGCTTAGTCAGTCAGTTGTGCTCAGCTCTCTGTGGCCCCACAGACTGTAGCCTGCCAGTCCACAGAATTTTCCTGGCAAGAATACTGGAGGGGGTTGTCACTTCCTACTCCACAGACTCTTCCTGATCCAGGAATAGAACCTACATCTCTTGCGTTTCCTACAATGGCAGGTGGATTCTTTACTGGTAACACCACTTTAGAAGTCCACCCTTAGGTCAGTCATTAAGATTCTATTTTAAATATTGGTTTGAATTCCATGATCGAGTATCAGTTACATGATATTATTTCACAGTTGAATTGTCCTTCTTTGAGTTATTTGTTTCATTCCTGTTGCTAAATGCCAAAGATTATAAAGCAATATGTAAAGGATTAGGTTCTTAGTGATGACTCTAATCTATAAAAAATACAGCCATGTTCAGTACTCTATATCCAGAATGTAAATTGTAATATAAATGAAAAGTCATCAGATCAATACTGAAAAAGATCAGTATTAGGTTTCTCTATAATACTCTGATATTGAGTATTACCACTGACCTGAGGTGCTTGTCAAGAAATAAAAGAGATGGAAGTGGAGTTTTTGTGCCACATATAGGTATTACTATTCAATCAATACCTATGACGATTTCTGGGTCATTGTCCCCTAGAGATTGAATGTATTCTCACTCCATAGTCATTGCTTTAGTCCACCATCATCGCTCACCTAGTGTTCTCTAATAACTTCCTTGCTTCCAACTTGCACCTCTACAATCAATTCTCCATATATATCAGCTACAGTCATCCTTTAAAAATGTAAAGATCATGCCCGCTTAAAAATCTTTGACAGCTTCCATTGTGTTGCATAAAATCTAGCGCCAAGGCTGATCTTTGACCTTTGTGATCTCGCCTTCCTCTCTGGCCTCATCTGTTACACTCTCCCACTCAGGGACTGCTCTATAGCCAATACTGGCTGTCCTTCGCATTCTAAAATGTGCCAAGTTCTTTCCAAAGTTAGGAATTTACACATGCTTTTGCCTCTTCTAGTGTGTTCCCTGACTTTCATCCCCACCCAGTTCCCATGACTAGCATCTTATTTTTCTACAGCGTTCATTGGCTTAAACGTCACCTTTGCAGAAATTCTTCTATGAACAACTTACCAAAAATGTTCCATCTCTAATTAGAGTTCACATTTGTTTTCTATAGTACCATTTTTAGAACTTAACATTTTTATTTATATATTTATCTGTTGATATGGTAGTACTAAAATTTTTAAATACTTCCCAGTTTATGTTTCTTTACTAGTGTTTCTCTCTCTGCCCCCAGTCAGCCTTCTAGCTCCAGAGAGTGAAAGAAGAGAGCAGGTACTGACCTTTTTAGTGAGTCAGCAGACTTGGAAACGATGCTTAGAGCAGAGAGCGGGTTATGTAGAATCTTTTAGCTCCTTGTTAGTTTGCTAAATGGCAATTTTGAGCTACTAAACCTATAATTCTATATAATCTAATAAGCAAGAAGAATTGAAGAGAAACTCCCCTCCTTCTGAGCTCTGGACAAGGGGAGGAAGAGGAAACTTTGACAGAGATAGGAGTGTGAAGATGTTGCATATTTAGGTCCTGAAACCTCTGGAGGCTTCAGTTAGATGAGGTGTGTCTGCTCCCCCAGACACAGGAAGCAGCTGCCTGCTCCTCCCAGCCTGGCAGGATGGCAAGGAGATCCTTGAGCAAGGACCCCCCACATTGACAGGGACACTCAGCATCCTGAGTAGGATGGACTGGCACGTCCAGACAGAGAACATGTAGCTTGAACTTCCAAGCCTCCTTTGTTTCCCTGTGTAAAGTGAACATTTTGTTGAAAGCTATAACTTCGGTTAGGGAGCATCCTGTAGGCATGCAGCAGAAACAGGAAAGGATTCCCTGAGCCTTGTTAGCAGATGTAGGATGTGATGCAGTCTCAGAGAGGCCTGCAGCTAGAGAGAGAAACGGGAGGACCAGTTCCGTGAGAAGGACCAAAAAGAGCAGGTAAAGAGATCATGGATTGCAGATAGCAGCCGATGCCTGCAGGATGGACCAGACCAGTCGCTCCTTATGGAATTCCTCATCATTCCACTCTGAGACTAGAGAAGGCCTGGAGGGCACAGTGGGGCCCAAAGCATCCTTCACGGGGCCAGTACAGCTCATTCAAATCCTGACACCCCCTTGGAGAGGAAGACAGAGGGAGTAGGAATGGCCTGAAGATAAGAGACAGCGAGTTATTAGCCATAAAAGACTGAGGATTACCTAAAAAGGGTGGTTTTCAGAACAGACTAGTTTATAACTGGAATTGTTCTAAATGAAGTTAATTTTCTTCTGCTGGGTGGGGCTTTGAGAATCAGTTACAAAGCTATCAAAAGAGTTATCTTTTCCCCCTGTTCCTGTGAATTGTAGTGGGTAAATTTTGCCACCCTCTTATATGTGCTTTATATATCATATGAGGACAGGAGCCATACTGACACATCTCTTAATCTTGATATTCTGCTCATATATAATGTGTCCAGCAGATCTTTGCTGAATGAATGAATGAACTCATTCATTCATTGAGAGTTCTGTACAGACATGTCTTAGACAATCACTAAGGAAAAGATAATATTAAACAACCAGCTATTTATGGCCAGGGGAACTGAGCATCTTAATTAACCTGACAATGAAGAAACGGATCTGATTTCTGGCTCTGGTTCTGCCACTAAATATCTGTGTGGCTTGGAGTACATCTTAGATTTTGTTTCAGATATCAATGTATAAATGTAAAATTTAATCTCAGCTTCTTCAATAATTTGTATAGCTGTTGGTTTTCTTATTGGTTCGGTAAACATTTTCTAACTGTATATTTATCTATTTATTTGATTAACAATTGTTAAATGTTGGCCTTTCAGAAGGAAGAAGTTTTCTAATAAAGGTAGTTATATTGCCAGCAACTGTTATCTTCCTGACCCGTGGCTCAGCGGTAAAGAATCTGCCTGCAGTACAGGAGACATGGGTTTGACTCCTGGATTGGGACGATCCCCTGGAGAAGGAAATGTATTCCTGCCTGGGAAACCCTACTGACAGAGGCACCTGGCCGGCTACCGTCTGTGGGGTTGCAAAAGAGTCAGACTTGACTGAGCAACTAAACAACAACAAGAAATTAAATAAATAAGAAACAAAAGCTTTTGTTCTGGTTCAGTTATATTAATTATGGAAAACTTGGCAATAACTCAAATTCTTTTCCTTCTGAAATGACCTTACCCAGGTTATCGTTAATGGCTACCTAATGATATCCAGTCACCCTTTACTTTCATGTCTTTACTCATATATCCAGGTGGAATTTAATGACCCAGTGCTGGGCTCAAGAACCTGACCAAAGACCTACCTTCCATAAAATTCAAGAACAACTTCAGTTATTCAGAAATTTTTCCTTAAAGAGTATTTCTCAATGCAGAGGAGAAGCAAACCCCAGTGGAGTCATAAATGAAGGCTTTGAAGGTAAGTTTGATTCTTCCTCAGAATTTCTGGGTTTTCTTTCCAGTGTTAACTGAACAAGGTCAAAATGGGATGTACCTGGAAGATACCTTCCAATTCACAGGAGGAATAATATACTGGCACCATCCTCATAATTAAGTATTTGTTATCCTCCTCTTTGAAAGTAATTTTGGTTTGTTCATTACATTAAAAAAGTAATAATAATGATATGGCCCCTGGATTTATAACCTAAGATAGTAAGGAAGAGAATTAACACATTAGACTCTATTTTCATGAGGCCTGTTCTCTTCATTCTCCACTTCTCATGCCAGTTTGGACCCCAATGTCAGAGATGAGTTAATTACAGTTGATGGTACGTTATCATCGTTGGTCTATGCAGGGTTTCTCTTTCATTTGTTGGTTTAGTCCCTTATATCTGTGTTCCTCTTCTGTTCTATTTCTTCTCTCTACCTGTCAGGTGGCCATTAATGTGTCTCTGTTAATTTGTATGTTTTCTACAAAATGTGTATTGTATGCATGGATACTTTAGTGCTATACAGTGCTTCTCTTCTTCCTTTTCACATTAATACTGTGTCTTTAAAAGTCATCCATGTGTGTATATCTAATCTAGTACTTCAAACTGCCTAGTTAGTTTGCTGTGATTATTGTAGTGGGTCCTACCCTGATAAAGGCTAGTGTAATTCCACCTCGGTATTTTGGTATTAAAACACAATAGTCACTTACTTCATTTCCAAAGACAGATTTATAATACATTTGCCTAACTGGCTGCAGAAAAATAAATTTTAACATGATCCTTTCCAGCTGTTCGTAAACTCCATCACATAATTAAAAGTTCACAGGACCTTTTTCTTTTTTTTTCAAATGCAAACATTCTTGCTTAGAAATAAACCTGGCAAGATGGACCATGACTCAGAATCCCTTGGAAATTAAGCCTCTTGGCTCAGCACTGATTGATTATATAATGGCTGATTGTTGCCCTGGAGGCATCTCTCTACAGTGGGACCTTCGCCTTGAGTGATGCACTTGACTAATAATAGCAGGGAAAAATAAGAAGCCCAGGATGACTATCTGCTTGTCTTGTTTGCTGTGTTTCTAACTACACATTTTGAATAAATTTTGATCCATGACATGAATGGAGATAAGACTCTGATCGTGAGACTTCTTTAACATGAACAGCTAAGTGACAATTTGGAAAGAGATGTGCTTTGAGCATACATCCCGATCCTCCTCAGAATAAGCCTTGTTTATAATCTCACATTGGCGCTATCTGCTATCTCATCATGAAGCTGAGCTGATGATTCTGAGAGTATCAGTGGTAGAAGACAGAAGACTGACTGACTTTTCTTGGTGGGCACTGAGAGAAGTCAGAATGGGAAGAGGAAGGTTGTCATGGAAATTGAAAAGAGAGACTCAGAGTCAGGAATGGTCAAACGCTGCAGAGAAAAAGAGTTCTGTGGGGATATGAGGAATTTACAGTTGACTTGTGTTATATTTCAAAATTCAGCTCTGCTCACAAAAGCCTTTGCTTTTAATGTGTACAGACATTTGTAAAAAAAAAAAAACAAATAGCAAAGGCTGCCATAATGGGTGTTAGAAGGCCTGAGAGCTTAGCTTTACCTTAGGGTCTACCAGATGTCTCCATGAACCCTTACAGAAATCTTTTTACCATGTAGCATTACCTAGTTCATCTATGAAGCTGAAGTAATACCAAACTGCTCACGGTATCTATTAAGGACAAATCCCTTTTAATGAATGGCTTTTAATTGCAATACTATATAACTTTATTTCAGCACTTTTGAATATACCACTTGTGCTATTTAACTCATTAAATCCTTACAATAGCCCTATGAAGTGGGCATTATAATATTACCATTTTACAAATGAAAAGACTGAGGTTAGTAACTTGCCCATGGTCATCCTGCTGAATGGGGCTGGAGCAGGACTCTATTCTAGAGCCTGTACTCTCAGACTTCACAGAGTGGCAGCTAAGGCAAGGAAACTTTGTTATCTTTAGTGTTCTGCATAGCTAGGGGTAGTGAAAGAATTTGCTACTTTTGGCCTGCTAGAAAATCTGTCCTGGTTATATCTAATTTATTGAGGCGCCAAGTTGTTGACAGACTGAATTAAAATTCTAAAGGATATTTTTAAAAAATAGAGAAGCAGACATAACTAGGCAGAATAAGGATACTGGAAGAGGTTAACAGGGAATATAATCAAACTCTAATAATTTTTTAGAAACAAGTCTGTTCCATGACGGATATATGATTTTGGTAACAAGAGAAATTCACATTCTGAAATCTACAACAAATGTAAATCGTGACCACAAGGAATGGAAAGATATATGGGGAATCACCTTTTTTGATAATTGGCATGTGACGGAACAAAAGTGACAGAGAAATGAGATGAAATAGAATGAAAAGCAGAGGTTGAATATATGCAAAGGATAGAAATCATAGAAGTCACTTTAAGGCAAGCTTACACTTAATTGACTTTTAAGTAAAAGAATGTGTTTAATAACAGTTTGCTGTTTTGCAGACTGATGGATGTATTTAACAAAGCAGTAAGAAGTTGTCTTTGTTATTGTCAGAGATATATAAGAAGACAAGTAAAGCCACTAGGAGGACTTTCTTGAAAAAAAAAAAAAAAAGGAGGGGGGCATTAGGATTAAGGGAGCAACAATACCATGCCTATGCTATGGTCCTACTGACCTAATGGGGTGGAGAGGGGATAGAGAGAAGATTAGTAACATATCTGGGCATCTAGTAAAAATATCCTAGTGACTTCATCCAAACATTTGTGTAAACATCACCTCATCAGTCCCAGAGAGTTCTACAGGAAACAAATCTAAATGCTCCTCTGCTGTTCTAAACATAGCCAGTCAGCCGGCATATGTCTCGTCTGTAAATACCCTGTCTTACTTGGAAGTCTTTATTTTAATATTTCCCTCTTAAACCAAGGGTTGCCAAGTGCATGCCGTCTTTGCTCAGGATCTCTGCTCTAAGAACCTGCAAGTTTTCTATTTAGTAGTTTTAAAATCAAAATAAACAACCCGCCCCATCTCTCATAAATTCCTTATGCAATAAGAAGATGTACTCATTGCTGAAAGCTTGCCAGGGTCAAGTTACTAAATATTGTCCTAAGTACTATGAAGAGATGAAATAGTGAGCTAATGATTTTTCTTTGACATATTGCACCAGAATTTGTAAAAATAGAATTTATTTGCCTTATGGAAAAGAATTTTTTTCCAGTGTAGGCAAAAAAATTAAGTCATGTTTCCCAATATACTATTTAATGAGCCAAAGGTATGGCAGTGAAGCGGCTGATAATGTGAGTACCTAGACCTGTGTTATAAGCATATGTTTTTGTTGAAATTTAAACTCCTTTAGCCTAATTTCTTTAAGCCCTTCAGGAATATCATCCTAATTTTCTCAATAATCTGGGCCACTGGGCAGTTTAATCCTATTTCTTCCTATCATTTTTTGATATTTTTATTGCTATTTTCATGCATAGCAAGTTATTCTTATGCATTTCTCAATGGCTATCAGTACATATTGACAATAATCATAACAGTTGGATCCTTCCATATATATTCAGCACATAGGCACTAACCAAATTCAACATCTGATAAGCTTATTTTTGTGGGGGAGATATTTTAGAATAACTGACTATTCACATGGTTTGAAATATACTAGAATGATATCGGAATAATGAAGAGGAACATGGGGTGATACCAAGGAGCCTGCAGCCTGGCCTCTGTGTTATTCAGCAGTGGGGGAGGGCCTGAAAAACGAAATAAACACCTACTAAGACAGAGCAAGAACAGTGATTCATATGTTTTTATAATAAAATAAGCTTTGTAGTTCAGATTTGGAACTTGGTAATAGGTGTGTGCATGTGTGCTAAGTCACTGAGTCATATCTGACTCTTTGGGACCCCATGGACTGTTATTAGCCCGCCAGGCTCCTCTGTCCACAGGGATTCTCCAGGCAAAAATACTGGAGTGGGTTGCCATGCCCTACTCCAGGGAATCTTCCTGACCCAGGGATCAAAACCATGTCTTCTGTGTCTCCTGCATTGCAGGCAGATTCTTTATCGCTGAACCACTGGGGAAGCCCTGGTTAATAGGTAGATCCATTAAATTCCATCAGGGAATAAATACGTGCAATGGTGCCTCCCTTCATCCTTTGAAATTGTTTAAATTTTTCCGGTATTTCAATTTAAATACATTCCAAATAAATCGAGCCTGGGGTATGCACAGAAGCTTGGCAGCCAGACTGGTCTCACCCACACATTTGGATGCTCTTGTGCTGGAAGTATCATTAGGAGAAAGGGAGGGACCTTCATCTATTGACTGAAATGTTTCTGATTTGTAAAATGTGATGCTATGTGAATGGACAGTTATATTTCTGACTGTAAACTTTTCATCCAGGCAGTAACACTCAGGGATTGGAAAACATGGATAAAAAACAAATAATTCCTACAATATACATGTGTATGTTTATCTTGTAGATTCCCTAGAATTTTGTGGAATGTTTCAGAAACTCTGCTATTAGGTTTCAATAGAATTTTTATATGTTTCTAAGTAAGAAGGTCAGTCTTTATTTTTTTATTTTTATTTTTCATTTATTTTTGTTAGTTGGAGGCTAATTACTTTACAATATTGTAGTGGTTTTTGCCATACATTGACATGAATCAGCCATGGATTTACATGTGTTCCCCGAAGGTCAGCCTTTAAGTAAGAAAGAAAATAATATGAGCACAGTTGTGAAGAAGGTCAGATTTCCCTCTGACTATCCGTTTTTCTGCAGGCACCCCCACCTCGCACATGTGCGTCTGGAGTCAGCCCCTCTCAAGGACTCCGGTAGGGTACACTGCCCACTGCCTCCTCTGCACACAGCATGGCAGCTCCTCTCTCTGCCTGGGGAGGTGAATGTGAGGACAGACTCGAGCCAGACAGGTTGGGTTCAGATTCTAGTTGTGTGACCTTGAGCAAAGTATTAAGCTTCTCTGTCCTCAATTTCCTCCTGTGTTGAATGGAGATGGTACCAGTACTTACTTAATAGGGGAAGAATGAGTTAATATATGCATATAGCTTAGAATAGTGCCGGGTATGTAATTAGTACTCTGTAAGTATTAATAACAATTATTATGATTATATTTCATATCAGTGTTTATCTCCACCTGACATAGATTTAGTTGTCCACTAGTTTATTGTCTGTATCCCCCCATTAGAGTGTAAACCCCAAATAGCAACAAATGTGTTTCGTGCCCTGTTATATCATCAATACCTAGCACACAGCCTGGTATGCAGTATGCAGGCAATAAATATTAGCTTAATAAATGATTGACTTCCTTGATCTAAAAAAGTACATCTTTAAAGGTGGATATTTTAGCCGATGTGGCAAGATGAAAGGGTAAGTACTTTATACAAAAAGGGCCATCCTAGGGCCACTTAATTTCTGTCACAAAGACCAGGCCTGTGTCACCTGTTATGGCAGAGTTACCTCTACGCTCTTACTGCTTCATGTATTCCTTTCTTACAGAAGCACACGTAACCTTCCATCACATTTTATTACTTCTGCTCTTGTAACTAGACTGCAGTAGTATCAAGGACAGGGAACATGTCTTTTATCTTTGTGTTCCCTCAATGGTCATCATAAATGTTTACTGAACCAATGAGCAAGGCTGGTGTTTTTCTAATTTTCATAGAGCCTGGATATTACAAATACAGGAAACCAAATAGATGCTAGAATAATGTTTGGTTTTTTTTCACAGATGAAGATGGTCATCCAATTTGTTTGAATTCAGATGACGTTACGTCCGTTGCTTTAATGGAAACCAAGAACCAAGAAGGGTTAAACTACATGGTACTTGCTACAGAATGCAAACAAGGTGAAGCCAATTCTGAGGGTCCTCTAGGCTCTAAGGAATCTGAATCTTGTGGTCTGAGGAAAGAAGAGAAGGAACCACATGCAGACAAAGCTATCTGCCAAGAAAAACAAGTGGCTTACTGCCCTCCTGGCAAGCCTGAAGGCCTAAACTATGCCTGCCTCACTCACAGTGGATATGGAGATGGGTTTGATTAATAGCTCTGTTTGGGACATGCAGGGTTGAGATAAACACTCCTCCCATTAAGTGGTCACTGAAAGAAAACCTAGTAGAGTGATAGATGTTGTGGTGTGGTGGTCTGTGACTCCAAATTAACACTGGACAAAGAAACGTATAGAAGAATTGGATTTTCAGTACAATACACTTACATTACAATCTGGATAATAGAGAAATTTATAGAATATCTGAGGAGAACGGCCCATAAAGTGTCAAATTAATACTCTCCTGTATTCTAATTTTGGTTCTAAGAGCCATTTGGTTTAGGTTGAGACAATCTCCATACCAACAGTCTAACCTTGAGCAGAATTCTGTGGTGAACCTCTGAGCATTTGAAAAGCTTAGAAAGACTAAGATAAAGAACATTACAGCATACTAACACATATATATGGAATTTAGAAAGATGGTAACGATAACCCTATATGCAAAACAGAAAAAGAGACACAGAAATACAGAACAGACTTTTGAACTCTGTGGGAGAAGGTGAGGGTGGGATGTTTCAAAAGAACAGCATGTATACTATCAATGGTGAAACAGATCACCAGCCCAGGTGGAATGCATGAGACAAGTGCTCGGGCCTGGTGCACTGGGAAGACCCAGAGGAATCGGGTGGAGAGGGAGGTGGGAGAGGGGATCGGGATGGGGAATAAGTGTAAATCTATGGCTGATTCATATCAATGTATGACAAAACCCACTGAAATGTTGTGAAGTAATTAGCCTCCAACTAATAAAAAAATTTAAAAAAAAAAAAAGAAAGAGTAATGAGTCTGCAAATGAAACTATAATTCTTTGCCCTGAGGTCCCTTAGGCCCCTTCCCACCCTTCAGTCTGGACTCTAAGAGAAACATTTTAGTTAGATAGAAAAAAAAAAACACTTACGTTCAAAGACCTGAAGGAGGAAAACAAGTGTGCTCAGGGGGCCAAGTGAACTACAGATTATCCCAAGCAGGACAAAGGAAATGACTAAATAATTCTACACATAAAGAAGGAACCAGCACCCAAGACACAAATCATTAAGAAAGCTATTAATACAAAAAAATATTGTCCTTAATGACTACTCTAAAATATTTTGTGTTTTGGAGTCTTGGAACAGCAGTCTCAATCATATTGCAAAGAGGACCATGAAGATCTCTATGTCCTAAAGTTTAGCATTCCATGATCTTTGGATCATATACAAATGACTCTGTGATTTGTGTGCTATTAATATTATAGGAATTAGCTAATATAGATTTTTTATTTGCCATAACTATTTTCTACATAAAATACTTACGATTACATTTACTATGAAATTGTCCTTAAAATTAAATACAAATGATAATATAATGTTAATTCAAGCTGTATGATTTTCAGCAACCATACAAAATAATAGGCACCTAAATGAGAACTATTAAAAAATCGCTTCAGGGAAACACTAATTTAAAGCCAGTCATTCTTTGCAGTTACCCATTTAAATCAGAAAGCCTCAAGCCTTCTCACAACAGATCTAATGAAAGTATTCGATGTGTTATTTAGTTGCAGCATACAGAATGTTCACAAGATACAACGAATACTTTGATCACACTAATAACATTTGCTGAAAACTATTGTGGAAGCAGAACATGGATCCATTTTCGCTTTGGATCATTTAGTTCATTTTAAAATGTGTCCACTGCCTGAGAACTTGCAGCGATGACAGGCTGTGTGGTAAGGTACACAGGGAGGTGAGTGTGTTTGTTCTGTGGTGAACAGCCCCCAAGTAAAGGTCCAGGATTCATGGCCACTCTATCACATCTAGTATCCACTGAACAAGGCAGAGTATTTTCCCTCTGATCTTCAGACTTTTTAATGGGCATTGATCATTCTTTTTGTTGGCCCACCATATGATGCTGCTTCCCCTGTTGGGGAGTTCCCCTACCTTTATCTTCAGATGGGGAGCCATGTTCTATTTGCTTCCCTAAGATCTCATGCAATACGAAGGCAGGCAGTGACCCGAGCCCCCACCACTCAGACACACCCACCACAGGCTTCTAATTGAGAGAGAAGGAAGCAAAGAAACAGGGTCCCCGGTGAGCCATCCCTGGTCACGGTGGCAAGTGGAGTTAGTCTGCTCCCAGAATGCAGCGTCCAGGGCCAGGGGAGCCAGGAGAGCAAGCCTGGAGCCTGGTGCCTCTGGCAGCCGGGGCAGGCAGACTGGGGGCTTGGTTCTGCTGACTGCTTCTAGCAGGGGTTCCCTGCTCCATAGCCTCTGAGTTCGGTTCTCAAGCGCCCCCAAGGATTCTGTGACTTATCTCCATATCCTTTTAATAAATGTTTTTCTTTTAAGTCAGCCAGAGTCAGTTTCTGTTTTTTGCAACTACGACTTTTGCTCTGCCAAAGTAATACAGAAACTTTATTTTGGAATGCACAAAGAAACATATAGAAGAATTGAATTTTCGGTACAATACACTTGCATTACAACCTGGATAATAGATTTACAGAATATCTGAGGAGAACAGCCCATAAATTATCATGCTTTAGCTAGGATATAAGTGCAAATTATTAGACTTTTAAAATTAATTCATAATAAATGGTATTGGTAGAAATATTTACTACAACATAAAATAGACAGTGGCTGAAATCTCATAGGAAAATTTATTATAGATCAAAGTAATTGATAAAAATACAAATGGCTGATAATATTGAAAACTGTAAGTTTATTCTGGAAAAATTAGATTTTGTAATCAAGAGGGAAAAATTGGCTATGGCTAAAATTGGCACTAGTTAAAATGTGTTATTCACTAAAAATTAACAGAAGAATAAAATCTCATTGATAAATTTTTCTATCTGCAAACATGACCTGGGAATATTATACTTGAGAGAAATTATGGCTCCCAAAGGCAGAAGTTATAATTGGTATAAACAAAACAAAACAATACAAAGCCAATCAATAACTCTAACCTTCATTTTAAATTGTTCAAGGAAAAGAAACAGTCTGTAAGAAAAATATTTAAGTTGAAAATCAAAAACATTTTTTTTAACATTGCCAGCTGAACAAAGATTTACCTGGATAAAATTAATATGTTGCTATAATTCTGCTGCAAATGCTTTATTCAAAATGTCCTGGAGAAAAGAACCTGTCCCTGATCTCAGATATTCTGTGTTGCTTACCCATCCTGGTTTTCCCTGGCCTATTGGAATGTTCTCACCTATTCTTCTCTGCTTGTCTAAATTCCAGACATCCTTTAGGGTCAGCTCATATTCCAACTTGTTGGAAAGGCTTGTCTCTAACTCCCTCCCCTCCTTCTTATCAGAATTACTGCTGCTCTTGTCTTTATGTCTTGTTAACTGGCAATCATGGTATTGTGGTATGGTATTTCTACCTTATTTCTATATGTTTTATTAACTTGAATAAATTGCAAGCTTTCCAAACTCAGGTGGTGTCTTTCAACCCTTTGTATCTTTAATATAAAGTAAGTATTCATATTTAATGGGTGAATTGGCTTTCTCATCATCCTTTTCCAACACATTTCACAAGTTTCACTTTTAGCTCATAAAAGAGATGCCAGAAGACTGGTATATTGAGGGACACTTATGAGGATTCTTTTGATCCTGAGTTATCTCTTGAGACCTAGATATATTATAGAAGTTTGTGGACTGCTTTGAGTTTCAGATCAGGCGTAGATGAGCCTGAAATGCTGAAAGTCCTTGAAATGATGGTAAAGGATATTAAAGGAGACAAAAAAATCAGTTTTCTCCCTCATTGTAAACTCAAACTTTTATCCTCGGAATGGCCTTATGGATGTGGAATAGATGTTCAGTTGTCCTTGACTTCTCCTTGACTTTCTCTCTTTGGTAAAGAGGAGCCCATTCAGTGTTGCTTGTTTACAGTTGATCAAGGCTCTGGGTTGCCCAAACTAGAAGACCTATCGCAATCCTTCTCGGCTTCTTCACAACCAGAAGAAACAAAGGGCCAACATATACAACCCAAATGCCATTGTATGTAACTCAGAATATTTCCTTTTAGGTTTCTTTATTTCTTCCTCACTGTGAGCTTATTTTCATGGCTGGGTTAGTTTATCCTTTTTTTCCCACTTACTTTTTTGCACATGATTTCTCTCTTATCATTAAAAATTCCTTGTTTTTCTAATAACTGCATACAACCCCTTAGGATGGATACACTGTAGTTTAGTGTTCCCATGTAGATTCATTCATTCATAAATATTTATTGAATGTTTATTACACAGAAAGCATAGGTGCTAGTCTCTGCCTTGATGGTGGCTACATTCTAGCATTCTAGATGGGGGAGAAGACATAGTAAAAATAAAAAATAAAAGTATGTATGACAATACATTAAAAGGATGATACATCATGATTAAGTGGGCTTTATTCCAGGGTGCAAAGATTTTTAAACATTCACAAATGAGTCAGTGTGATATACTGCATTAACAAAATGATGGATAAACATCATATGATCATCTCAGTAGATGCAGAAAAAGCATTTGACAAAACTCCGCATCCATTTATGATTAAAAACTCTCAGCAAAGTGGGCATAGAGGGAATGTACCTCAACATAATAAAGACAGTATATGACAAACTCCGTTAACATCATAATCAACAGTGAAAAGCTGAAACTTTTTCCTCTAAGGTCAGAAACAAGACAGGGATGACCACTCTCACCACTTTTATTCAGAACAGTATTGGAGTCCTAGCCAGAGTAGTTAGGCAAGAAAAAGAAATAAAAAACATCCAAAGAAGAAGTAAAACTGTCATTATTTGCAGATACTATTATATATAGAAAACTCTAAAGACTCCATAAAAAGACTATTAGCACTAATAAATTCAGTAAAGTTACAGGATACAAAATTAATGCACAAAAGTCTGCCACCTTACTTTACATTAATAATGAACTATCAGAAAGAGAAATTAAGAAAACAATCCCAATTACGACTGCAACAAAAAGAATAAATCTAATCAAGGAAGTAAATGAACTATATTTTGAAAACTATAAGATGTTAACTAAAAAAATTGAAGAAGACAAAAAGACCTTGATTAGCCAAAGCAATCTTGAGAAAGGAGAAGGAAGCTAGAAGCGTCATGTTTCCTGATTTCATACTATATTACAAAGCCATAGAATTAAAATAGTAGTGGTATCGATATAAAACAGACACATAGATCAGTGGAAGAGAACAGAGAAGCCAGAAATAAACACAGGCATATATGGTCAATTAATTTATGACAAAATATGGAGGCAAGAATGTATAATGGGGAAAGGATTGTCCCTTCAATAAATGGCATTGGGCAAATTGGACAGTCCTGTGTAAAAGAATGCAACTGGATCGCTCTCTTATCTACAGCTCCCTTTAGTTAACAAAAGTTAACTTAAAATGGATTAAAGGCTTGAATATAAGACCTGAAACCTTAAAGCTTCTAGAAGAAAACAGGTGGTAAGTTCCTTGACATATGTCTTGGCAATGATGTTTTGAATCTGACACCAAAAGCAAAAGCAGAATTGAACAAGTGGAACTACATCAAATTAAAAAGCTTTTGCACAGTTAAAAAGAAAAATCAACAAAATTAAAAAGCAATCTACTGGATGTGAGAAAATAACTGGAATTATAAATGCGATAAAGGGTTAATACCCCAAATACAGGTTTCCCTGGTGGCTCAGACAGGAAAGAATCTGCCTGCAATGTAGGAGACCTGGGTTTGATCCCTGGGTCGGGAAATCCCCTGGAGAAGGGAAAGGCTACCCACTCCCTACCCCAGCATTCTTGCCTGGAGATTTCCATGGACAGAGGCGCCTGCTGGGCTAAATATACAAGGAATTGATATAACAACAGCGAGTAAAACAAAAGAAAGGGCCGAGAGGAGAGTGGTGGTGGGGGTTGGATCATGCAGGCCACCATACAGACTTTGACTTTTTACCTGATAGGAAGACACTGGGGGGTTCTGAACATACAAAATACATGATTTGATTTGGTTTTAAAAGAATCATTTCAGAGCCTGTGTGAAGAAGGGGCTGAGAGTAGGGTGGGACAGAGAGGTAAAAATAGGAAAATGTTAGAAAGTTATGACGATTAACCATGAGATGATGATGGCTTGGCAGGGAAGGAGATGAAATAGCAGTAAAAGTGAAGAAAGCGGTTGATTCTAAGTTTCGTCTGAAAGTTTTGCTGATGGATTAGATATGGAGTACAAGAGAAGAAAAGATTAAGATTTTCAACCTGAGCAGTGGGAGGAACGTACGTTACCACTTATCAGATGGGAAAGACCGAAGGGGAGACGATTCATTTTGAGAGGTGACATGGCAATTAGAGGTTCAGTTTAGGATGTGTTAGTTTTGAGAGGATTCTTAGAGACCTAAGGGGAGAGGCTGAATATGCAGTGGGAGAGGGGATTAACAAGGGGGTTCTGGCTGGAGAGTTGTCAGTGTATCGATATGGCTGAGACTAGCCACGAGACTGGCCCAGTTCAACCAGCAGTGTGGATAAATAAGAAGGAAGGGCTGAGGGCAGAAGCCAAGGTCTTTCCATGTTAAGACATTAGGGAGCCGAGGAGAGACTAGCAAATAAGACAGAGAAGGAGATGTCAGAAAGGTAGCATGAAAATCAAGAGCCCGTGGAATCCTGGAAGCCAAATAAACACAGTGTTTGAAGAAGGATGGAATTATGAACTGTGTCAAATATTACTGACAGTGATGGTAACCGTATGTCTTAGTTTGCCTGTGTGCTCCCAGTTTATGCCTTTGTCCTGGATTATGACCCATGTTCATTTCACACTTACAAGTGATCTTGTTCAGACCATAAATTACATGGTCCCCTGTGGTGGACACGGAGGGGTGCTGTTTAGATCATCTTTCAAGAGAACCTGCCTTGGGGAGCATGGCTAATTGACACGTCCAGCTGCTGTACCTTCAGATCTACTGTGACATTCATACCAGGTCATGCTTCCCTTGGGCATTTCCAGCCACTGACTAAACACAGGGGAGTACCAGAAATGGGCCATTCCTGCCTGATCTGGACATTATTTGGCCACTGTCAGGCCACTCTGTCTTGGGGACTGACACCTTCTTGGTCTGGCTGACACCTACCCAGAACAGCACTGTAGCCCCAGGCTCTCCTCATCCAATCCTCCTGCCTCTCTCTTCTTAACAGGTTTCAGGCCTGAATTGCAATCTGAAGGTTGTTTTTTTTTTTTAAACCTACTCTTTCTCTCCTTCCCTTTATCTTTCCCAAGCGTTTCTCCCAACAAATCATTTGTGCATCTATTCCTCTTGGCATCTGTTTCTTTGAGGCCCTTAACTAATATAGATAGTAGCAGGAGCAGCCAAAGAAAACAGGTAGCAAGATGGGGTTTGGGGTCTGGCTCACTCATCACTCAGGGGGCTAAGAGGGCCTCATCGTGAGGGATATGTGGGACGTGGACAGTCCTGGGCACAAAGCGGGGGCCCCAAGGGCTAAAGGATTCATCAGCGGTGAATAAGAAAAATGTCCCATGGAGGGGAACCTCTGCCAATGGGATGATTCAAGTCTTTGAAAGACACAGAGGTGACAATGTCTATGAGAACAGAGGAACTGGTTGTCTCTTACTAAGATGCCCTGATTCCCTGAAGAAGGATCATGAGAAATCAAGGTTATGTAACAAATAAAGGCTAAGTATGAGGGCTAGAGGGTGTCTCTGATAGGTTAAAAAGAGGCGTTTATAAACTGTCAAGTAAAAGCAGACACAAGTAAGGGGCAAGCCTTGCATGAGAGGTGGGACCCATGGGTCAAGGTATGTCTGTTGAGAAAACCTAAGACCCTGAAACTCCGGACTGGGGAAAAGAGACTAGATGGATGCCCCCAAGGAATTTGGCTCAGCAGACTGCTCTCACCCCTCCCTGCTTGTCGAGATGGCTCACAGCTCTAATGTAAGAGCCAGCACTCTGTACTGGAACATACTCCGGTGGCCTCTCCACAGCAAGAAACATGGGCCCCCTCGGGAGCTGGGCACACCTCCCCTGGACACGGTCAGCTTGATAACCAGGTTAAATCCCAGACCAGCCTGGCTTGGGATAGACTGGATCTGATAAAGGAGGAAGAGACTACATCTCAAAGGAACTACACAAAGTTTTAGCTAACACCTAATGGTGGGAACCAGGCATCCCTGGCAGCTTAGCGGTGAAGAATCTGCCTGCCAATGCAGGGGACACAGGTTTGATGCCTGGTCGGGGGAAGATCCCACATACCTGCCACAGGGCAACTAAACCCATGTGCCACAACTAATGGAGCCCATGTGCCTAGAGCCCATGCTCCACAATGAGAAGCCACCGCAATGAGAAATCTGAGCACTGCAATGAAGAGCAGCCCCCACCCGCAGAAACTAGAGAAAACCCGTACAAAGCAATGAAGACCCAGTGCAGCCAAATAGGTAAATAAATAATTTTTTAAAATGTGTAATAGGGATTGACATACTTGGTTGGCTCACTGCATCTTTGACCTGTGGGGTGAAATGTATCATGGTGCGTGGAAGGCCAAACAGACATCTCTGGAACTGTGGCTCTCCTCTCTTCCCTCCCTTAGCCGATACAGTAAGTTAAGAATACAGTAGGATCTGGGGGAATTACAATGTTTAGCACCAGCATTTACGTTCCAAAGGTCACAGGGTTCATGGCTTCTGTCTTATTTCCTTCTATTTCACCAGAGCTCCTGAAAAAACTGCATGGATTCTGGAGAATAGCTATAGTGTAGCATGAGTCAAATCAAATACTAACTCTGATTGTAGCTGCCACGCCAGATGTAGTATCTTTGCTGTGTATTGTGCTTAGTATAGTAAGTACTAAGTTACTTAGTACTAAGTTACTTAGTACTGAGTATTAGTTGCTCAGTCGTGTCCAACTCTTTGCAACCCCATGGACTGTAGCCCGCCAGGCTCCTCTGTCCATGGGATTCTCCAGGCAAGAATACTGGAGTGGGCTGCCATGCCTTCCTCCAGGGGATCTTCCCAACCTGGGGATCAAACCCAGGTCTCCCGCATTGCAGGATTCTTTAACATCTGAGCCACTATCTTTGCTAGAATATATTAACGCCTCAAGTGCATGGTATGTGTCTTGACATCTGCTTATCAGAGGATCTTAACTGATGGATCATCCTCTTGCTGAGAGAAATAAAAGATTATTGAAAGCTCATTTTCAGGTTTATATAGAACTAGCTGATGACCTTGACAAGTGTGTGTAGTAGAATCTAAGCTAGAGTTGGTACAAGAGAAGATGTAAAAGTTAGTGGAGAGAGCAAGAAGATGACTCATTTAAGGCCTGTTGCCTTTTAAAGGGAGCAGAGAAATGAGTTACTAAGTAAAAGGTGCTGTGCTGTGCTAAGTCACTCAGTGGTGTTGGATTCTTTGTGACCCCATGGACTGTAGCCCTCCAGGCTGTTCTGTCCATGGGGATTCTCCAGGCACAATACTGGAGTGGGTTGCCATGCCTCCCTCCACGGGACCTTCCCAATCCAGGGATTGAACTGGGTCTCCTGCATTGAAGGTGTATTCTTTACCAGCTGAGCTACCAGGGAAGCCCAGTAACTAAAAGGAGATGGGGTCAAAGAAGGTTGCTTTTTTTTAAGGCAGGAAATATTGCAGCCTGTTTTTATATTAATGGAAATGATCCAGCAGAGGGGGAGAAATGATGGTGCAGGAAACAGAGGACAATAGTTGAAGGGATGTCCTTGAGCAGAAGACCCAGACTGAGGATCCGGATAGAAGCACAGAAAAAGGATGTGTGCACGCATACATGCTCAGTCCTTCAGTCGTGTCTGACTCTTGTGGCCCCATGGACTGTGGCCCACCAGGTGCCTCTGTCCATGGCATTTTCCAGGCAAGAGTACTGGAGTGGGTTGCCATTTCCTACTGCAGGGGATCTTCTTGACCTAGGGTCAAGCCCACCTCTCCTGCATTGGCAGGCAGATTCTTCACCACTGAGCCACTTGGGACACTAATTGCCTCCTAAAAGTGACAGAACCTCTCCCCACTCCTTTTATTAAGAGGATTTTTGTTTTTAACTTAAGCAGGTTTTTAGACTATTTTTCTTTTTTTTTCAACTTGTAATTAAACCTTAGATGAACCTATATTTTAAAATTGCTTTGCACATAATAAAATAAAACAATTAATGCAATAATCTGTGTATTTTTCTCCCAAGAGTTGGTGGTACCTGCTCAATGTACTTAATATCTAGTTGAGGGGGTAAAGAACATTAAAGTCAAGAGAGAAAGATACTCTTTAGGGTTATTGCAACCTTTTAAATCCTGAACTTGTGTCACAAGATGTTAAATAATAAATGGAAAATACATGGCATAGACATTAGGTAGTAAGAGTTCTGATACAGGTGAGACCACTCACTGCGTCTAGTGTGGAGACAAGGCTTTGTGTAAGAGGCAGAACTTAACTGAGACTTCGAAGAATTGATAGCATTTGGATGAAATGGTAGTTGGTTGAAGGTTTCCTAATAGCACAGGAGGGAGGAATTTACCAGGAAGCTTCTGTAGAATAAAAGAAAGACATTGCTGAGTGTGCTAACACAGAGGAGCAGTCTAGTATAATTGTTAGATGATGTACCCTTGAACTGAAAGCATCTGATGGTGAGCTGGGTGTCCTCCTGAGAACTGTGACAAGCCAGATCTAACCTTATTCTGAGCATCCATATGGACATAAGGACTAGGAAGCATAAGAACTAGATCAGGAAATGAGCAGACAACATGGAAAGCAGTTTTTATAATGTCACTTTTAGAACTTTTCTGTTTAAAGTAAGTAAGAAAAAGGAGAATAAAGCATGTGTGAAAAGTGAAAGTGAAGTGTTCAGTCGTGTCCGACTCTTTGCAACCCCATGGACTGTAGCCTACCAGGGTCCTCAGTCCATGGGATTTTCCAGGCAAGAATACTGGAGTGGGCTGCCATTCCCTTCTCCAGGGGATCTTCCCGACCCAGGGATTGAACCCAGGTCTCCCACATTGTAGGCAGACGCTTTACCATCTGAGCTACCAGGGAAGCCTCTAAAGCATGTATAATTGAGTTCAAATTAGAAAGTCCTCTAATAAAGAAGTGACAAAAATTAAATTTGCACTCTAAAGTAGCGGTGAAAATGTAGTCAGAAACTTTCATGATCTAAAGAATATACATTACTAAGTGGTATAATTTTGTTTTAACTTAACGTCTTGCCCTCGTTGTTGCTCTGTGACACATGGAGAGTCAGTGGTACCTGTACTTTCTACCTCAGTCTCCTGAGACCCAAAGCCTCTATTAGCCTGCAGCCTGGTATTTTATGGTAATGAAGCTTTATTTACTTTTCAAGTTTTTATACATTTTATTTATCTTAATTTTTATGGGAGTACAGTTGATTTAAAATAGTTTCAATACAATTTATATCACAAACATACAACCCAAAAAAAGGAGATGGTAGTAAATTACCGGTGAATTAAAAAAATTTTCAGTCCTTAAACGTCAAATACCCAGATGTCCCAAAGTTCAGTGAAAGATGACAGAGCCTATATTATCATTTTTCAAATTTATTAGAGAGTTTGAAACAGTTAAGTGTAAAGTTGTGAATAAAAATTTCCTTCTCATCAATCCCAAGTGAATGTAACTGTATCATGGTTTTCCCTTAGGATACAAGTCTGACACTTCCCTAGACTCTTTTCTTATTCCTTTCAAATAGTACAAGAACGTGTTTTTAGAAGAAGCCTTTGAACAAGGAGGAACAAATATCATAAGCCCTGTTCTTTGTGTTTCTTACCAAATCTGTCAACGCCCTCTGTCAGTTTCTGAGTGTGGAGGAGAAACTGCCTGAGGTCAAAACAGGATTTCACAGTCCACAAGCAAGGTGGAAGAATACAAATACAGAACCTTCAGATATATGGAAACAACCTTCCAGACAAGTCAAGAAATTCCCCCCAAAAGCAGGTACAATGAGAAAAATGCTATGTTAGCAGATGACAAAACATCCCATTGTTTTCTGAAATGTATTACACGGTGGGTAAAATGCACTAGAAGGGAAAAAAAAAAAGGATTGGGCCTAGTAAAAATAAAAAGCAGTAACAGAAAGTTTTATTTTTTGTTTGGTTTCCAACCTGTTTCTTGATAATACCATGACTGGCAAAGGGCCAATAATGTCGTTGCCAAAAATAAGGGCAACGCGGTAATAATGAGAATTAGCAGAAAAAGAAATAATTTCTGACATTCCCATCCATTATAATGCATATCTTAAGCAATCATGTGTTTACATTTTTAAGATACTTGATTTGTTCTTCCTAAATGAAAACAATTTTTTACGTGAAGCATTCTAAAGAAGCTTCCAAATTATGAGGTAAAGAGTGTTTTACTAAATACATATATAGACTATTAATACATATATATATTTGTACATCTATAAGCTATAAATACATATATGATGTATACCTATAAATACATATACAGACTAAACTATGTACTCATTAAATAAATGTTGGTAAAAATCTCTAAGTGGTAACTAGATCATTAGTCATGCAACTAATGATTAGAAATAAAAAGTTAATATTTTAGTTTTGTTTTTCAAATTTTAGCCTTTCACCTAAATTGTTTATAGGTAATAACAATTGTATACTTATCAGTTATACAGTTTTGATAGGAAATGGAAATAATAATGACAGAGGAGGATAGTTTGAACAAAATCACTCTTTAGTGAACCAGAAATTTTGGGAGAAAAGTATAACTATAGCTTACTAGGAGATTCTAAGGACAAAACAAAGGAACAGAAAATATGCTGCTATTGTTTTTCTAGATGAAACAAATGAATTCAATATGATAAAGGAAACTTGCTTCTGTTTTAGAGGAGCTTAGTTCCATAAGAGTTCAATGGTAGACGCCTGGAAACACTGTAATTTAAGGTAGAACATGACACCAAGTGTAGAGAACTTTAGATCTTTCTCTTACTGAGTTAAAAGTTATAAAGTGAAAAAATCCATGATGTTTTACCAAAGTATTAATTATTCCGGTAAACTCACTATATTTACTGCTCTGAACAATGTTTCCCTAAACATTAATTCTTCAGTCAAATATTTAATTCTTTTCCTCCAAAGAGAATGTGTCTATTTTCTTAACGTGAGCTTGGATTAGCAGAAGCACCTCTGCCGACTATCAGTGGCCACTCTGCCTGGATGCAGTGTTTCCACTGGGGTGGAGGTCAAGGCTGGAGACAACTGGGCGCTCCTCCTGAAGGCTGCCTTGCCTTTTTAGGTTATGAGGGTCTCTCTGTGTTTAGGATAACATGATTGACAGCTCTGTTCCAGCTCCAATTAGCACCCTATAATTTATTAGCTTCTGCTTTCAGATTATGCGTTAACTTTACAAATATTCCAACCATGGAAACAGCAGCTATCAAGTGTCTCTTTCCTGATCCAGCCCTCTGGGGCTGGAGTGAAATACAAGGAAAGAGTGGTACAGTTGGTGTCAAGTGAGAATAATCATTTGTGTCTGTGTCTGTCTGAGGGCATGGGGTCTCTGATTTCTCTTTAGGCCTACATTAGTGATGTGTGTGAATGTATGTGGTATTGGTAGATAAATAGATTTTATCATGTGTGCGTATGTGGTATTTGTAGATAAACAGATTCTATCGTGTGTGTGTGTGTGTGTGTGTGTGTGTGTGTACGTGGTATTTATAGATAAACAGATTCTATCGTGTGGATCCTGTATTTGTATTATGAATTTCATTTATTTATGGGACAGGAAGCAGAAATGGTAATGAGGAAGTATGAAATTTATGTTTGCTTTACCCTGTTCTGTTTGTTTAAATGTCAAAACATCAGTTACATGCAGAGAGCAACTGTAATAATGATAGTGCCTTTAGGATGCTTTTTCCTTAACTCCAGATTTTAGAAATATGCAACAAATAATGAATGATGATAAATCCTAAAACTCTTGCAAGGAAGAAGGGAATATAGAGAGCAAAGACTTTCAGAGGTATAATCAAAACATGAATTATCTGCATGCAAATGATCCACTGATTGTTAAAACAATTTTATAAAGGAATCTTATATTTTCTGGTTTCATTTAAAGTCTTTTCGAATATCTTTCTGTTTTTCCTCCATGCTTTGATACCAGGTGAGTTATGTTTAAAAATGCAGCTTATGGAAACGGCATTCATATGGAAAGGAGCTTAAGTTTTATTTTTTAAAATCTCCTCCAACTCTGAAGTAACGAATCACTAAGTGTTTAAAAAAAAAAAAAAAAAAAAGCTTGTTTATTTTGACAGAAGGTATACGGGTGCCTGCATATAAGCACAGGATTTATGATTCTAAGTATTAATAAATGGGAGGTTAAAATTACCTTACGAGTTGTTTCCCCCAGTTTGAAAGGGCACAGAAAACGCAGTACTTACCCAGGAAGAGGGGCAAGGGAAGCTTCCAGTCAGGCAGTCTGCGTTCCCAACACCCACCACCTCTGCCCTCCCTCCCATCCAGGCCTGAATCAATCTTAAGTCATTGCTAGAATTTGCCACGCATTGAAATAGAACTTCAAAGGGGAAATGAGACAAGACGGCAACTCCTATTAAACCAGAGGAGTCGAACAGATAGAGTTCCCTGCAGTTGGGTGACTGAGTTCTCAGCCAGAGGGCAATCGGCAACAGGATTACTTGGTAGCGGAGAGCTGTCTCTCCCCTTTTCGTCACCTCTCCCTCAGCGGAGGCCAAGTGCAAAGGGAAAACCGTGGGTAAGAAGGACACCGGTGCCAACTGGGATAATTAGAGGAGAATCTAATCTCTCTGAGACCCCCAACCGGGTATAATATATGCAAACACATCACGTTTACCTTTCTCATGGCATCCCTCCTTTCCTTCAATGTCTTTTTCTCAACTACTAGGGCCTCCTCTAGTCTGCATGGTTTCACGAACATGCAAGACAAGCATGAGACTTCATCCTTTACATGACTTGGCAGGCCTAACAGAATGTTGAAAAAATGTCAGGGCTACGAATTCACCAAAGTTCCCTCTGAAACTATTAACGCAGATCTGAATGATGGGAGTCCCAGGGCTTCTTGCATTTCTCCTTCGGGAACGTAAAACATGGAGGGAAGGGCCGTGCTCTGTGTGTTCCCCGCGCCAGGTCATCAGAGCCCTGCTCGGCAGCCTGGAAGGTCTGTTCAGGACCGCTCCGAAGGCCAGTTCCAGTGAATGAGTCTCCTCACCAGCAACCTGATATTCAGGTCAGATGCAGCTCAGGAGAGAAGCAGCTCTGCTTCAGTAATCAGAACCTCATGGCTGGGAAAAGGCTCCCTGTGGGTTCTGATCAGAGATCTTGAGTGCTAACATAGGTGGAGCTCAGGGAAGCTTCTGAGAGAGGGAACAGACTACTAGGAAAAGATGTCCAGCAGAGAACATACTTGCTGTCTTCATCTGTACACTCATCGGCAAGTTTTTAAAAGTGCGCTCAAAGGGAACACATTTTATTTATGCTTGTATACACTGGTGATCCATGCCAATGGAACATGGGTTTAAAAAATCACAGAGAAGTCCAAAATTAATTTTAGTTATTGCTTCAGTGTCCAAACCTCAGACTAACATGCTTAACACGACTTGGTTAGGTTGGGTGTGAAGAGCTTCAGAGCAAAGGCGGCTAAAAATACTGAAATGAATTAATAAGAGATGCAATAATAAGTCCTTCCTAGAGATGAATGGAAATCGGCATCTGGGTGCATGGTCTGGAAGTAGGAGTCTGGACAATGTCCTATGATATTTCCTTTGAGACCTGGGACTCTGTACATTCTACTGTGCCAGTCTTTGCTGCCCTGCCTCTCTTCCCTTCTTTATTCATCTTCTGTGGAGGAGAAAGTAAGCCCAAAGTTGAGCATCTCAAGACAAGTCAGAAGTGGATCAGCAGTTACTGCTGTGGGTAACAGCACAGTCTCTGCCCCCTGGATGCCTGGGTTGGTTTCCCGGCTCTGCCACTTACTAGCTATGTGACTGGGCAGATTATTCCTCCTCTGTGAGCCTCTGTAGTAGTAAGTGCCACACAGAATTGTCGTGAGGTTAAGGGAGTTAACCTATATATAAAGCCCTCAGACCAGTGCCTGGAAAAATGATAAACAATTAATATTTGTTATTGCTATATACAATGCAATTATTAATAGTTATTACTGATTGCTATCATATCTGGGGAAATATAATCACATAGTACCTTCCATCTGAGCAAAACCAGTAGCAGGTTCTTTAATGATCACAGTCTACTTAACAGGTACCAGATGACAGAAAGAAGAGATGGGTAACTCTGCTAAGCCATGCTCTGAATAAGGTCCCCTAACTGCAACCAACTCTTGAGAATACTATCCAAGATAAATGGTATTTGCCTCTTGTGTTACAATGAAGGAGGAGGAGAATCCCCATGGGCAGAGGAGCCTGGCGGGCTACAGTAAATGGGGCTGCAAAAAATCAGACACATTATAATGAAGATCAAGATTTGAATTAATATTTTATGCTTTAACAGCGTTCAAGGGCAATTTGGGCACAACATTAACTCTTTCTCTTTAGGGGAAAGAACACAACCTTGGCATCAAGGGAACATAAAACCATTAAGTTTTTAATAAATTCTTTTTTTTTGGCTTAGTTGTATGTTTGGTTTCTTAGCCTAGCTGATCGAAGTATAAATCAACCAAGATTTCAAAAACATTTTTAAACTGAGTACTTTACTATCTTTAAGAGTCTAGAATCTAGGAAGCAACGATAATTCTCTTTTGGAGAATAATGTGTGTATCTGACTGAGTGGTGCACAAGTCGGTTTTCCTATACATTTCTTTTACTTGATGAGGACTATCAGGTAACCCGGGCTTCCTTGGGCCATGATTTTCTCATTTATGAAACAGAGAGGGAATACCTAACTTCTCATCTCCAAGGTTGATACAAGGTGGAAAGGAGTTCTCAGATTTCATGGCATGGCAAACACTTTGGAAAACCAAAAATACTTACACAAAGTGACTTTACTTACTGACATCAGGTCATATTACTATAAATTATTTTATTCTATTAGAGAAAAACTAAGACATTTGTTTTCCTTTGAAGAAATAACACAGCAACCTAGTGGTAAACAAACATCTTTAATGTTCGTTTCTTCTTCATCACCTTCAGTTTTGCCCACAGATGTACCCCCTTCCCCTGTCCCAATACTAAAGTGATCAAATCATGACCATAGAGACTGAGAAGAATATCTGAGGTACCCGAGACTCCACGGACATCTCTTCCCCTTGTGGTGATTCCTAGTTCTTCTTGGAGACCATTGGGGTCTCTCGAGGCTTAATTTTTTTTCCCCTTTCATCCAGAGGAGGATAGAGGGAGGGACAGAACTTGTGGGAGAGAAGGCAGAGAGAGTTTTTTCTTTCATCATAAAATGTCCTTTGTAAAAAATATGATATACACACACATGTATAAAACATATCCAGTGCAATTGCAATTGTTGTGCCAAACACTGGGAAGTGCCACCTTGGTCGATGTATTTCTGGAGTTTTAAACAGTTGTCCTACGACAGCTGCATTTCAGTAAGACTTGGGCAGGTGGCTCCAGATAAGCCACTTGCCACTCACATTCAGGCTGAGGCTTCCATGTTCACAGTCCGAAGGAAAAGGTGTGTCTTTGTGTCTGGAGTGGGTGTTGCAGGGAGGGAGTGGGCAGGAAGGGAGCTGGAGGCTACAGGTGAGGAAGAAAGAATTGGCTTCTTTTGATTTCTCTACCATACAGTCTTCGATGCAAATACAAAGACATTTTCAATGTGAGGATATTGACGTCAGCAGTGCTGTGATCCCACTACTTAATGAAATAATTCACACCAGCATAAAAAAAATATTCACACCAAAACGTCTCTTTTTTTCTTTCCTTCTTTCCAAGAAAACCATGACATCTTGTCACCTGAGTGATCTCACCACGGATAGTTCCAGTGATTTGCCCAAAAGTCATTGAGCTTAATTCAGAGTCTTTGGGTCTGCTCTTTTGGCAGAAGGCATTATTTTTAGATGAAAATTCTGTCGCGTGTGTTTTGATTCTCCCGATACACGGAGCAGTTTGAAGTCTCTGCCTTCCCCCAAGTCCTCATCCATGAAGTGAGAGGCACAGATGCTGAGCCTCCATGGCTGGTCAGAAGGGAAGGGGCAGGGGGAAGGTCAGCAGATCAGCTCAGGAGGGATGCACCACAGAGGGAATAACGACGAGCTGCAAACCAAGATCAGAAGCTGTTACAAACCCACTTGATTTCAGCTCTGAGCGTCACCAATTGCACTATGCAGAGACCTACAGGGAAGAAGGTGGGTTGTCTAAAACCAGTACAGATCCTTGCTTTTGTCCTGAGGCTGCAAACCTGAAAACAGAGAGAAAATAAAAGGGAGAGAGAGAGAGGGAGAAGAGACAGAGAGAGGGAGAGAGAAGGGGGTGGGGGAGGGAAGGCACAAGGTATTTAAAGAAAGAGAAAGACAAACACCAGTGTTTTATTGTGAAAGTCACAGAATTCATCTAAAGGGCATGGATGAAAGTAAAAGCAAAGCAAACAAATGTCACATCTGCACCTGAGGGAACAGAGAGTGGGGCAAGACTACAATCCCATTTATTATGCAAATTTTTTTTTCATTTTGCCCTAAAAATAAAGCAAACAAAAAAGTAAAGCCTTATTTGAATGTACCTTTCAAATTCAACTCTTTAAGCTAGGGACGTAATATTATCACTAACAACATATTCTTGTTAAGTTTTCTGTTTTCAAGAAACTTATTTCATTTGGCAATTAAGTTGTTATCAGTCATGGGTCAAATTTGTATGACTTGTAACTATCACTGGGTGACAAGACCCTCTGTGCCCCTCAAGTTGTAAAGGATTTTAAACTACATTCTTAGCAGGTACTCTAGATCAGCGCTGTCCAATAGAAGCAATGGAAGCCATGGGTATAATTCTAAATTGTCTGGCAGCCACATTGAAAAAAAGTAAAAAGAAACAGGTGAGAATTAATTTAGTAATATATTTTATTTAACCCAATATATATTTAGTGTGCAATGTTGAAACATGCAATCAATATAAAATATAATGAGATGAATTTTACATTCCTTTTGCGGACAAAGTCCTGAATCCTGTGTCTATTATACACTTAAGAGTACACCCCAATTCAGCCTGGCCACGTTTCACGTGCTCAGCCGACACACGTGGCTGCTGGCTACGGTACTGAACAGCACAGAGCTAGAACCTCTCTGACAAATTTTATTCTTAAAAAATCCTCTGTAATATTAACCGGCCACTTTCTCATTTTGTCCACACCGATGACAGAGTCATCTGTCTGCTGAAACACAACCCCGCTGTGTGCAGACCTTCACGCCTCAGGGTCACTGGGGTCTCCAAGGAGAACTAAATGGGGTCCCCGGCTCAGCCCAGTTTGGGGCGCAGGGCAGGAGGGGCCCGGGGATGCCACATCCCCTCTCCCGCTTACCTGAGTCCACGCTGAGGCCCAGACCCCCGGGCACGTCCCCCGCGGGGCTCGCGAAGGGTCCCCCGGGCGCGGCCCACGCGGCGCTGGCCGGCTCGCCCTTGGCGGAGAGCTCGCAGGGCGGGCTGCCGGGCGCGGGGGCCGGGGCCGGCGCGAGGCGGGCCGGACGCCCGGAGGCGGCGGGCATCAGCAGCGGCCCGTAGCGCGGGTCGAAGTGCGGCGCGTAGACCTCGTGCACGGCGGCGGGCCGCGGGTAGGCGGCGGCCTGGGCTCCGAGGGCGCCGCCCAGCGCGTACGGATGGTGCGGGTGCGCGTGGTGCGGGTGCGCGTGGTGCCAGGGCTCAGCCGCGCCCTGGTGCAGGTGGCCGTGTAGCGCGGCCGGTGAGTAGGGGTCGGCGGCGGCGGCGGCGGCGAAGGGCAGCTCCGAGTGCGCGGCGGCCAGCGGGCTGCCCAGCGGCGCGGGCACCGGCGTCTGGTAAGCGCTGTTCCAGAAGGAGGCGGGGAAGCTGCGCTGGCTCATGGGGTAGGAGCCGTCTTCGGGCGGGCGAGGCGGAGGGAAGGGAAGGGAGAGAGAGGAGCGCGTCACCGTCGGGAGACGGTCACCGACCGACCCCGCGCTGCCGCCGCAGAGCTGATGGCTCCGGCTGGGCGAAGGGCTGGAAGGGCGCTTGTCTCGCGGGGCTGCGGCCTGGGAACGCGAGGTCCGGGAGGAGCGCCGCTCCCTCGCAAGTGGCGGACGTATTCCCGCTGCGGGAACCCCGCGAGTGGCGGGGAGAGGGACTGCGGAGCTTCCTTCCCCAGCCCCAGTTTCGGGGCGCGGGGAGCTTCCCTCGGACTCCGAGCCGGGCCACCTCGGGCCAGAAACGGCCTCGCCTTCCCGGCCTGCAGCCTCTTCTCAAGCTAAAGCTACCTCTTCCCACTCTTGGTCGGTCGCCTAGCGATCTCACTACCCACTCTCGCATTTCAGCCTCCCTTACTCCAGAAATCGTGCCCCTCCAAGGCCTCTGATAGACTGGAAGTCCATCGACATATTTCGGAGTCTTGCTATTATTAGCCTCCTTTCTAGAAACTTTCTTTCAAAAAGCTTCCCCCCCTCCCTAGAAAGTAAACTTGACATGTTAAAAGGGCAACAGAGGGACACTAACGGACAAGTCTTTTCCGTTTGAATTAACAAACTTTATGCATCAAAGTGTGGACCCCAGGAATATTATAATAATTATTATTGTCCGTGTCATTGTTGACCCCTAGTGTCTGGAAGCATTTTAAGCGAGCAGCATTTAGATCAAATTTGTTGCCTTTAGTGGGGAGGAAAGGAAGGAAAGGCATTTAATGAAAAGGACCTTGAAGAAGGCATCTGCACTTCATAGTCGATAATTTAAAATGCTTCGAAAATGCATTCTAAGTAGTGAACAGTCTATTAAAAACATTTAGGCAACTGGAGAATAACAGGAATGTTTTGTTTTTGGATCTTGTCTAGGCAAGGTTTGTACAAATTATCGGATTTAAGAAAAAAATGGAAGGTCGATGGTTGTCATTTCCCCCAAAATGTAATACTTGTTTTCCTTTTTACAATAAAGTCCTCATTTCTCATCTTGGTACACATCAAAAACTAAGATTAGTGAGAAATTTTACCAAATAGTTACCTCCACCCTTGTCTCCATAATAAAAGGAGGTGGAGACTTCAGAATAGAACAAGAGCTCCTTGACTTGTCCAAGAAGCCATTGTCCCAGGGTAGCTAAAGCAGGGCTTTGTGAGAATGGTAAAGTAATAAAGAGGGGATGTGTTTGGGGAAAACCTTTAGATGTGTTTTGGCTACCCTTTAAGTCTTATTTCTTTTTTACTTTACTTGCTTATTGAAAGACATTCTCTGCTTCAAGATTTCACAATTAATTGAAATCTGGCAAAAGGCATAAGTAGGTTTTAGGAGACTCTTCAGCAGGTTTTGCTTGCAATGCATTCTCAGACATTTTTCTTTGGAGACATTTTCAGAAAGGAACTAAGGGCCCCGAAAGCCATTGTACTTGAAGATCGACCTCCCCCCACCCCCACACCTGACTTGGGAGACTGTTGGAAACCTCATATTTCCATAGCACATTTACATATATTTTCTAGTTGCCTTACTGTCATCTCCAGGGGTAGTTAAGAGGGCAAGTGTTATTCTAATTTTAGAGACCAGTAAATAGAGTGACCTCCAAGAGGTTAAGAGACTTGCCCAAGGTCATATTGCTAGGGAGTGGTGGAATCCAATGCACAAACCAAGGGCTCCCAATTCAGGGCTATTGATTTTCCTAGGCCACTGCTCTGCTCTGCTTCCTCAAGAAGAGATCTTATGCCTGCCTGTATCTATTCGTCCTCCGATTTCCTTACTCTCCCCCGATGCCCCATCTCACCTCTTCTCTAACACCTATAGTTCTTTCAGCCGCCTCTGCAGGTGGACCCCAGGCTGTGCGAGCTCTCAACCCCCTCTTGCTGGTGAGGCCCGTACTTACCCCGCCAGGGCCCGGAGCTCCGCGGGGCTTTGCTGCTTGAACAGCTCGGGGAATAGCTGCTAGGCTGGCTCAGGGCCCTGCTAAAATGCTCGTCTACAACGGAGCTGATGTCTCCCTGGAAATAGGTGAAAAGGACGCAGCGGGAGTTGATGTACTCCGCCTCTGGTGGGCGCTCTTTCTCCGGGCTGCTTTCTTCTTCTTTTATACTAGCCGGAGTTTGGCTGGAGAAGGAGGAGCTGCCACTGCCGCTGCTGTTGCTGGGGCTGGCGTTGCACTCCTGGGCTTCTTGCATTTTGGAATAATAGGCTAGTTTCTGCTCAAAGGAGAAATAATAGAGAAGTCAATTTCAAAAGACATAACAAGTTGGGTTCGGACTGCACTTCCTCATCCGGATCCCTAAGGTAACCAGGAGCAACTGCCTTCTGTGAGTGCCTGTGCGGGGTCCTCAATAACCTCAATAATGTGGGCCGCAGTCCACAGGCCTTCCAACCTGCAGCTGAGCAAAGGTGGGGTTCCTGAGAGATGAGGTCCTTCTTGGAGCTTGTCTCCCCAGAATTGTTGCTAGGCCACAGAGAAAACTGTCTGAAGGTGTCAGGGTGAAGGTCCTGGAAGAAGGCTAAGCAGTTTGACCGCAGAGGCAGGCTCAAGGCAGATATATTTTTAAAATCAGGCTCCAAGGGTAAAGGGCACCCAAGTCCAGTTACAGCCTGACTGTTCCTTGCTGAGAATTCAGGGCAGATATACAAGATGCAGGATTAAGCATCTCCGTGATAGAACATGAAGGTAACAAAATCAGCTCCACACAACCAGGATGCAAGAACTGCTATGGGGTAAAAACATGGAATAACAACGTGGTATGGATCATTTTAATAAATGGAATTTGGTATGTGGTCATCCATGAACTGGCCATTTTAAAAGTCTCAGCTTCTAGAGAGACCTTCTTTTGAGAAAGGAAAAGCCAGTGGGCTATTTCTACCCTCACCATCAGTGTGTATTGAGGAAAAAAAAAGAAGAGAAGCAGAGGATGATCTTGGCTGTGAGGTTGGGTAAATCATGACTGTCTGATAGTGATTTACAAAACCAAGTGTGGTTGCTGAAAACATTTTCTCAGCAACGAGGAACGGACAATGCAATGCTAAAGCAATATGCAGACAGAGGTGTCCTTCAAGGGAGACCCTGATCATACAAAACTGAACAGAGATCTTGGTGATATAGATTGGTCCAGGGTCAGGGAGAAGAAAGGACCAAACAGATAGAAAACCAACCCACCTTTTTGTCTTTATAATACTCCCAGCCTGGGAAGAAGCTCATCTTAGACACTGAAGCTAAAGGACTAAAGTTATTTAGCTACATCACCATTTCTACCATATTCCCACTTGGCTTAAAATGAGAGACTCTCATTTAAAAGGTGATTCCTAAAGTTAACATTGAGACTACATAAACTCTTAGTTGCAAAGTTTTACAAAGGAGAGGAGGAGGGGAAAAAGCAAAAACCAAAATGCAAAATCTACCCATTCCACCATCAATTCATCAGGAAAATTTCAAATATATATTTTGCAAGCAAACTTTGGCAAAAAACGGGCTCAGGCACTGCGGTGTATTTCAGTTTTCTCAAAACAGGAGTCCAGACTCTCACTTTGGAGCCTGCTCAGGACTCCTAGGAGATCCCCCCTCCACCCACTGGAGTGTATGATCTTATTCATTTCCTTGACTACTGTCACCAGTTTCAACTACATCAGCCGAGGACTGAAAAGAAGAATGTTCAATCAGAAAATACCCAGATAATAGAAAAATTGGAATAATTAAAACTTGAAGGGTTTGCAGAACCGGGGCCAGTGGTTCTCTCGAAAGTGGGTTTGTTGATGGCAGGGCAGCGGGATTCAGCTACTCAGGCTAGCGAAAGGCGAAGTATTAATATTATCTATGAAACTAGCCCCTGCCGGGTCAATCGTACCCAGAACTTTGGGTCAATAATATTCCCCAGAACTTTGCAAAACAAAGATTATAAAGTTAGCCAGTTTCGTGCGGTTCTCTTTATAACGAATTCGCTGGTTCTGAAATTAACTGGTCTGATCGCTTAAGAATTGAAACGGGGATAAAAAAGGCTTTGATAAGCTTACATGGATGAGAACGCGAATCTTTGCATCTCAGAAAGACAGAGGCAGGCCCTTGCCTTTGTTTCGTCGTCACTCCCACGTTTGGGACCAAAGTTTGGTTTTCTCTGCGTGAGCTTTGCTGACATCTCCACGAGCCGGCACGGGGCTCGGAACAATCTGTAGTCCAACACACTCCAAAGAAACAACGCGGTCCGCGCGATCCTGGTCTGATTATTCCCAGGAAATCCGGGGCGCGCATTAGCAGGGCTTAGCTGCCTTCCCGAGAGAGCAAACGGGCAAGCTAAAGGGGTTAGCTCAACCTATTGGGTGGCAGCGCTGGCAATCCCCGCATCTGAAGCTGGTCGGCCTCCCTTGGACCGGCGCGGAGGTACCGGGAACCTCGGAGTACTGGCAGTACTTGGGTCGCCGGGGCGCGCCACCTGTCTACGCGGCCCGAACGAGAGGAGACACGTACCTGGTGGTAGGGGGTGTAGGCGGCTGCGAAGTAAGGCTGGGGAGGACCATAGACTTGGTACATAACATCCAGACAGCTCATGGCTTCCCGCAGCGGAGACTTTTAAATGTTTTATCGTCAACTCTCCTCGGACGGCGGAGGGCAGGGATGCTGCCTGGGCGCCACTTGGCCCCGAGCTCCCGAGTCATCCGCGGCGGAGCGAGGGGCAGCGCGCTCCGCGGCTCGGGATCCCGCTCGCACTCGGCCTTCCCACCCCTGCAGTTCCAGCCGCCACCGCGCTCCGAGCTGGAAGCGCCCGGGCTCCCGCTAGTGGGCATTTAAACCCCACGCGGGGCAGGCGTGCTGACGCCACTCCTGGGCCGCAGAGGCGGGGGGGGTAGGGGGCGTCGGGGCGGGGACCGGGGGGCCAATGGAGTGAGAGGGACTAGGGACCGAGGGGCTGCCGGTGCGTTTCCCCGGGACACCCCGCGGCGAGCCTGTGGCCAGGGGTGCGGCGACCTGCGCAGCCCGGAACTTGAGCCCTGAGGCTTCGCACCGGGAGGAGTAGGGATTTTTCCAGGCTAAAGCCGGAGGGGCGGGAGGACGGAGAGGAGAGGGGGGAACCGGGGATCTTACATTTGGAGAGAGGAAGTTGTGGCGTGGTGGGGAAAGGTCTTTGGGGAGAGCCCCGACTTCACAGTGGAGAACTGAGTGTGTGCCTCTGGGGTGACGAGGTGAGGGAGAGTCTCTGCGCTCGGCTCCTGGGGGGAGGAACGGCGCCATCCCCAGGAATCCCCTAGGAGATCCGGATCTTCGCAGATAGGATGTCAGAGTCCGGGAACTCCTCTCCGCGCGGAGGAGCTCCCTCTGCGGGGAAACGGCTGCAGTCGAAGCCTGTGTAACCATCGCCCTGCGGCACCTCCTTTGCGCCCCCTCGGAGCCGATCTACTCGCCGTCAGCTCCCACACCTCTCAATCCCATTCACTGGGGCGGGACCCTATTACCCCTCTAGAGTAAAATCCCGCCCCTTTCTCCTGGATGTCCTCCATCAGAACCTGCTGGGTCCGCGCTGTTCGCGCCCCGCCTCCGGCTCCTCCCGGTACACGCTGCTTTCGAGGAGTCCAGGAGGCCTTACCCAGCCCCCGGCCGCCCCGAGTCTCCTCGGCCGGCGTCCTTTGAAGTTTCAGTAACTTTTCGGAACAAGGACTCGTTGGCTGCAAGAGGAATTATCTTAGGCACTGCAGGGAGGTCAGAGAGGGCTTTTGCTGACTCTTCAGCCGGTAATAACGGCAGCTGGGAAAGAGTATACACTCCAATTGTGAAACTCGCCTTGCGCATCGCCGTTCTCTTTCCTGAGAGCTCTCCCGGCTCGGACCGGCTTTCTGCGACGCTTTCCATCCTTTCCAAGCACCCCTCCCCCAGCTCTGGTGTGCCCGGTCCTTAGAGGTTAGGAACGTATTGAGACGAGGCTTTTTATCCATCCGGTTAGGCGGGGGAAAGCACGTTACGGAAATACCTGTGGAAATACTTGGAGAGCAGAGAGGGTAGCGTTTGCGAGCTTTGAGAGCCCAGACCCAAGGAAGTGACAGCGTGGATTACTGATAGAAATGACCTCTAGTGAATAACTAGAGTTTAAATACAGTTTAAATACAACAGAAAGTCCACAGTGATTCACAGGCTATTAAAAACTGCGAACAAATGCGCCTTTAAAGATACATTTGTCTTTAAAACGTATTTTAAGCCAAATAGTTTTGGGGTTGAATTTTGGTTTTGCCCGATTTATAAGTTGGTTTCATATCTCCAGTTCGGCTTATAAATGGTGAGAAGTCCTCAGTGACTGAAATGTTTCTTTACTTAACTACAATGCAGTTTATTTAAAGAAAATTAAAATCAAATAAAGACACCTCTGTGGTACAGTTTCAGGCAAGTCTGCTTTTAGCGGCCGGGCTGTCTCGTGGCTGAGCTCCGCGGTTTCTGCAGCCTACCGCGGTCCGGGCGCACACGTGAGGCAGAATGAACATCCCTCCCAGCGTTACACCAGCCCTCCCTCTCCAGGAGTTTCGGAGGAGGGCAACAACCGCCTTATCCATTTCTCTCCTGGGGACAAAAAAGCGAACACTCCAGGGAAGACCACCCTCGTTGCTGGGATCACTTCGCTTCGCACCGCCCTGGGCCCCGGGTGGGCCCGACCCGCAAGCCCCGGGTCAAGAGTAAGGGCCGCGCAGCGCTGAGCGCGGGAACGGATCACCGCCAGCCGGCGCGGCCTCTCTGAGTCACACTCCCCGCTTTCGCTCAGGTCCGGCTGTCCATCCTTGAACACAAGAGTTTCGACTCTGGCTCCCTTGGGTTAGGGCATCTCTAGGCCCGAGCATTCGTCGCCTGAGCGCGCTCCTTGCCTCGCAGCCCGGGCTCCGCAGCGTGGCCAGAGGCTGCCAGTACTGACCTGGGAAAACCGGTAGGAGGCGGGCACCGAATCGCAGGTCTAGCCAGTGCCAGAAAGCTGGAAACCTGTCCCTGACTTCTTCCTAGTAACCACCTCCTATCCCCTGTACCTCCTCACGTTGACATTTTAATTCTACTTTGGCCATGAACTTTACCTTTCCCACAAATGCAGGGAAAAAAAAACAAAACCTTTCAGACTCAGCAAAGCCCAACGAATTGTTATTTTTCACAAGCATTATAGGAGCAACGATTTTCCAAATTTTGAAGGAAGCAAGAAAAGAGAATGTGAGGCCAGCTTCCCCAGGCTGCTTTCTGTTCACATTTCTCAATCCTCTCTTACAGGAAACAGGTTTTTAAAAACATCACTGAACCTAACTAATGGTCCAAGGGACTCTCAAGAGTCTTCTGCAGCACCACAGTTCAAAAGCTGTGCTTTGGCGCTCAGCTTTCTTTATGGACCAACTCTCACATCCATACATGACTACCGGAAAAACCATAGCTTTGACTACATGGACCTTTGTCAGCAAAGTAACGTCTGTGCTTTTTGATATGCTATCCAGATTTGTCATAGCTTTTCTTCCAAGGAGCGAGCGCCTTTTAATTTCATGGCTACAGTCATCATCTGCAGTGTTTTTGGAGCCCAAGAAAATGAAGTCTGTCAGTGTTTCCATTGTTTCCCCATCTATTTGCCATGAAGTGATTGGACCAGATGCCATGATCTTCGTTTTTTGAATGTTGAGTTTTAAGCCATCTTTTTCACTCTCCTCTTTCACTTTCATCAGGAGGCTCTTTAGTTCTTCTTTGCTTTCTGCCATAAGGGTGGTGGTGTCTGCATATCCGAGGTTATTAACATTTCTCCTGGCAATGTTGATTCCAGCTTGTACTTCATCCGGCCCAGCATTTTAGCATGATGTACTCTGCATATACGTTAAATAAGCATGCTGACAATATACAGCCTTGACGTGCTCCTTTCCCAATTTGGAACCAGTCCGTTGTTCCATCTCCTCTTCTGACTGTTGCTTCTTGACCTTTCTAAGGAGGCAGGTAAGGTGGTCTGGTATTCCCATCTCTTTAAGAATTTTCCACAGTTGGACTGCAAGGAGATCCTAAAGGAAGTCAGTCCTAAATATTCATTGAAAGGACTGAGGCTGAAGCTGAAGCTGAAGCTGGAGCTCCGGTACTTTGGCCACCTGATGCGAAGAACTGACTTATTGGAAAAGACCCTGGTGCTGGAAAAGATTGAAGGCAGGAGGAGAAGGGGACGACAGAGGATGAGATGGTTGGATGGCATCACTGACTCCATGGACATGAGTTTGAGCAAGCTCTGGGAGTTGGTGATGGACAGGGAAGCCTGGTGCGCTGCAGTCCATAGGGTCGCAAAGAGTCCGCCAGGACTGAGTGACTGAACTGAACTGAGCTAAGGGTACTGACTGCACTGCACAGGAGCTTAAAGGAATGGGGAGAATTGGGCCAGTGAGCCTCAGTTCTGAATTTAGGCAGGAAAAAATCTTCTTCCTAAAAAAAAAAAAAAAAAAAAAATTTTCTTCCTCCAAATCCAAAGTCAAGAGAGGAAAGCGAAAAGTCTGCAGTACATCCAGTCTTGTCTATATGTCTGAAAAGCTATCATTTACATGTGGGTGGTATTTATCAGTCTGATGAGGTCGCTTCTTGTTTCTGTGTTGAGGCAGAAAGTAAAACAAGTAAATTTAACCCCTCTACTCTCCCAGCCATTCAAATTGCCAAGACATTAGCAGGGTCAAAAGAGTCAGGTTTTGATTCAGGACCTTGGGGATAGGTTACAGGTTGAAGGAGAAAACTCAGAGAAAAGTTTCTCCTTCCCTCTCTCTTGCTTCCTCTTTCACAGTTATTTTAGGAGAAGAGACTACAAACCAAACAGTTGAATGTCTCAGAACTTGGATCCTGAGGAAAAAATGTACTAATATCCCCAGAAAAATCAGCTGTTTTGAATTGCATCTAATCTAATTGTCTGTTAATTTCCTAATTGGGCTGAGGGAAGATAAAACTACTTTTGGAAAGGATTTCTACTTTATGATAGCTTCATGGCAATTTATTGAGCTGCCAAGGTTGGGGGTGGGGGAAGTTGCTATATGAAAATTAAATTAATTCCATCAAAATTCCCTTTGATTACCCTAGTTCTCATGTACAATTCTAACAGTATCTATAACTGTGAAAATAAAAGGTGTCTTTGCTCTCAAATTTAATAAATGAAGCCAAGTTACCTTTGAGTGAGTATATTTCAAGGTAGCATCACAATGAAATTTCCTCTTTAGAAGACCTGCCTTTCATTTTTTAATAAGCCAACTGACTTCGTTATCTTCTGAATTTTTTCTGTTTGCCTGTATTATCTCTTATTCTGAAAACTGCAAAGAAGCTGCTTTAAAGGAAAGATGTATGGAATAGAACTAATTTGGAGCACTGACCTACAGCTAGCCCAACCCCTCTCTTGGCCATAGTTTATTTGAATCATTGAGTGTTGGCATTTTATGCTGCCTTATTTTGCCAGCCAAAGAGGATGAACACATGGTAATCTCACAGGCTGTTTTCCCCTGCTAAACCCATCATTGCCTGTTTTACAGAGCAGAGATGTGTTTGGAATTTGGAGAGTAGCTGACAAGATTTTGTGGATTCAACTTATTATAGTATTAGTTGAAAACATGTCTGCAGAAGCCAGCTTTTTCAGTGTTACTTAGTAGTGATACTGTAGTGATTAATGGAGAGTCTGAATGGTGATTTTATTTTAAAGAAATAAAAAGAAATTCCTGTTCTCTGAAATCTCACTAAAATGCTAAGTGGAGGAATTCCAGTTTGCTTAGTGAAAAACCAAGAGAAAGAGTGTTCAATTATTTTCAGATAAATTAAAGTAGCTCTTAATAGTGTTTTCAAGTAAAAATCCTCCATGGTCTGTCCTGATGAATAGATGAGGCTACTTTGTAATGATTAACATATATTTGATTATTATAAGAATGTTAAACTTTTCCTTCTTTCTATTTTAATGACTATTTTCATGTTAGGTGTAAGAAAACTTTAGCTTAGGCTAAATAATCACAACTTTCTATGTTTTTTTTCTTGAATTCATGTTGACAATAATCAATAGTTCTAGGACTTTAAGACCAAATTCATCTTTCAGAAATGAGTTCTTTTTGCTGGGTCTCTATGAGAAGCTTAGTATAAAGGTATTATTACACAAATATAATTGACAAGACCCAAACCTTTAAAATGAACACAAATGACAAAAAGGTGGATTTGGAATAGCTGTGTGTAAAATACTTTGACTTGTTAGATTTTTACAAGAGGACAAATATTAGAAGGAAATTTACATCCTCTGATAGTTGTTTGGACACAAAGAGTTAATTTAGAGAATATGTATAAATTAGTTCTTAATGGGAAGAATTTGTTTTTCATCTTTTACTTAACTGGAAAAGTCACCCTACTTGTCTTTTATTTCTGACCATACTCTGTCTGACTCACTCATAGGAATTTTTTTTTTCTTTAAAGACACACAGTCTGAAGATAACAGCCTAGACACAAACATAGGCTGGAAACTAACATGTGTGTGAAACCCCTTTTGTAAGACGCAGAGACATAGAGGATTTTGCACATTCTGAAGGTGTAAGTAGACTGAAGGATTTAAATTGTTGACTTAGATATTTGACAGTATTGGTGTTGATCCATTCCCAAACTTCTGTTTATAAACTTCATTTCAGCAGGATGCTAAAGGGATTAAAAGGAGACCACAGAAATAACAGACAGAAGGTGAAGATACCCGTCTGAGTGTGATGTCCTGTCACATGCCTCAAGAGGTCTTGAAACAGCTTCTTAGGAACTCACTCATAGCAAGTTTCTCTTGGCATGTGTGGAAGAAATTTTAGCACTGACTCCCAGGCTGGCATTTTTCTGTTTTTAACTTCTTTGGTTATCATGATTGATTTTTAAGTATATTTCACCATGGTATAAATCAGTTGACTCTAACTATGTTTTAAGTGTAACATGTAGAAAGAAGATCGATGGTGCACATAGCTTAGCAGACCTCCAGGCAGACTTCACATTTAATTTTGTTCTTAACTTTATGGTATAAATACTGTGCATCATATTTGAAAGTAAAAGTTTGGCTATTGACCATGACTTTTTTATCTTTCTTTATGAGAGGAATGAATCAATTTGTAAAATAACCTAACCCATGACATTACCTGAAAAAAATTGAAGTTTTAAAAATTTGAAATGTACAATTTAGGAACAGTACATCCTGTTCAATTTATATGCCTCATGCAAGATGTTGCCACACAGGAAATCGAAGTGAAAATTTGGGGCTTCCCTGGTGGCTCAGTGGTAAAGAATCCCCCTGCCAGTGCAGGAGACACGGGTTCGATCCCCAGTCTGGAAAGATGTCACATTCTGTGGAGCAACTAAGCCCATGTGCCACAATTTTTCAACCTTTGCTCTAGAGCCTGGGAGCTGCAGCTACGAAGCCCACACACCTAAAGCCTGAGCCCCGCAACAAGAGAAGCCACCTCGATGAAAAGCTCTCATACCGCAACTAGAGAGTAGACCCCTGCTCACCACAGCTAGAGAAAAGGTCCTGAAGCAGCCAAGACCCAGCACAGCCAAAAATAATAAATAAATAAAAATATGTAAAAAGAGAAAATTTGGCAGTCATCCAGCTAATTTGGAGTGAAAACCAGCTAAATATGACCATGTCAGAAATCAAACTGAGAAATTCAAATCTCAAAGTGGGCTTTCACCAAGGAAGTTTCTTATTCTTCTGAGTGCTTATACTCTTGAGCACAGCTAATTCTCCAAAGAAATCATGTACTCAGAATGTGGCCATGACCTTAGTAGTGTCTGTTGGTGTTTGATATTTTAAGAAGATGGTGATTTTGAAATGGTTCAAAATTAATATGTATTTTTATCTTTTAGCTTTCTTTTTCTCTGCAAGAATTCAGTGGTTAAAATAAATTTGAATCCCCGCCCTGCATCAATGTGTATAGCTTTGTTTCTGGGCGTATGAGGGAATAGCGAAAAAGCAAGGCACTACTCTTTATTATTTTTGTAATGGATGTGGTAAAACAGCTTTTCAGAAATGCTGTAGGATAACTGTTAGTAAACAACTATTGGAGTGGTGAAGAATCTGCCTGCTAATGCAGGAGATGCAAGAGACATAGGTTCAATCCCTGGATCAGGGGAAAGATCCCTGGGAGAAGGAAATAGCAACCCACTCCAGCGTTCTTGCCTGGAAAATCCCATGGGCAGAGGAGCCGGTGGGCTACAGTCCATGGGGCTGCAAAGAGTCAGGCATGACTGAATGACTGCACATGCTCACAGGTATTTGCTATTAGAAAAATAGGCTGCAGCTGTACATTTAAAACAAAGGACTGTCAATAAATTAGGGACTTCCCTGGCAGTCCAGTGGTTAGGACTCTGTACTTCCAATGCAGGGAGCATGGGTTCTTTCCCTGGTGGAGAACTGAGATCCCATATGCCAGCATGCAGCTGAAAAGTTAAAACAGGAAATAAAACCAAGTGCTAAATTAAAGAAACTCTCCCAACAAGTTAAAGAGAAACCAAGATCCTTTCCTCCCCTTTTTTACCCTGGATAATAGACCTGAAAACTACACAGAGTTATTTCAGTAGAAAGAAAATTCCAATAGCTGATGTCAAAAAGAAGACAGTGGGTTTCCCTGGTGGCTCAGTGGTAAAGAATCCACCTGCCAGGAGACACGGGTTTAATCCTGATCCCACGTGACTTGGAGCAACTAAGCCCGTGCATCATAACTATTGAGCCTGTGCCCTAGAGCCCAGGAATCAAAACTGTTGAGCATGCATGCTACAGCTGCTGAAGCCTGTGCCCCGAGAGCCTGCGCTCCTCAACAAGAGAAGCCACCGCAATAAGAAGGCCTCCTACTGCAATGAAGAGCTGCAGCTAGAGTTGTGAGTTGCAATGAAGAGTTGCCCTGCTCATCACAAAAGAGAAAAGCCAGTGCAGCAGTGAAGACCCAGCACAGCCAAAAATAAATAAGTGAATACTTAAATTAGAAAAAGAAGACATTTCAGGGCACATGTTGTCAAATAGTTATGTGAACAAGCAGTTGAAGAGCCGGAGAGACCCCTTAGCTCTCAAAAGGAGAGGGGAAAGGTGGAAAGGCATGCTGCTGATTGCCACCTTTGAAGCACAGAAGGCTGCAGACTTAATCCCTGGGTGCCTGTAGCTGCGGAGGTCACATATTTTGGGATCTCGGCCCAGTGGCCGCATTTCATGGGACATTGCCCTGTCTTCTCTCTGAAAGTAATACACCCTCAACCTGATGACACTGTCTTAGTTACTTTCCTAAGAATGGAGGCGGCTAATGAGTAGCATGGAAGGAGTGATGGACTGGGTATCAAGACACTGGGTACTGACCTGTGGTGTGAAATGTTGTCACCTCTTAAGCCCTCAGTTTGCTCATGTCCACAAAGTAGAAACTGGACTAGCTGATCTCTATCGAAGGATGTTTATGATTCCAAACTCTGAAATGGGAACAAACTCACAGTTGATTTGAAAACAGTGTATAGTAGTTTTTAAAAATTTCTACTAAGAGTGTTACTTCCAACCGAAGATCCTGCTTGAAGATGTAAAGATCAACTTTACTTGAAAATGTCCTGTGTTGCCCAAATCTCACCAAGCAAGGGCCTGTTCTTAAATGTTGGACAGAAGTAGTTAGCCAGGGATCCTTTAGAATTCCAGGGAAATGTAATACAAAAGGGAGATGAGTAAAGCTGAGATCTCTGGCATGCAGTATTGGAAGTAAACCTCTCATTACATTTGCTTTCTGTGGGCCTGAGTACATGTATGTATATACAGTGTCTGTTCCTTGGGAAATAAAAGTACAGCCTTTCTGAACTTGAGACCAAGAGCAGAAGATAACCATGTTTTTTTAATCTGGTAAAGCTGAGACTTTGAAACTAGAACTTTTTCAGTAATATGTAATTACCATAATTTCAGTGTGCAGTAATACATAGCTTACTTAATGGAGGAAACAAATTACTAGAATTATTAGCTGTAATATCCAGCTTAGTGAGTACCCATAAATGCCCTTTCTCGGGACAGGTGAAATGGTAGATTACTGGAAGAAAACAGGCAACAACACACATTATGTAAGGAGTCTTAGTTTAGATAGAAATTGTATTATTTGGTTTTTCTTAAAGAATACATGAAAATCACTTTCTGTAGAGATGAGAGTGAATTAACCGTTAGATCCACTCCTTTTGCTTCAACCGTATACAGATAGTAAAGAAAATGTAAAAAGAGATAACCAGAAAACACAACAGGACCCCAAAACGCATTCTAAGATAAAAAATAAAAAGAAAACTCAAAGCTGTGAGCTAGGCTGATGCCCCGGGTGCCTCCTAGTCCACAACCTGGTTTTAAGAGTGTTTTTCAGAGCTCCTGCTGCTCTTGGATAACAAAGACAGTGTGGATCTAGGCACTGGGTCAAAAGCCATCTGGCTCAGTCCTTGTTCATGAGGCTGTTGCCTGTCCCTCCCTTTCCCCACCCAGCCAGGATGAGAGCCTTAATAAAGATATAGCCATTTTTCCTTTCAGCTTCGTTGTGAGTATGAAAGCCCTAGAACAAGCCTTGATTTAGGTCGTATGTCCAGCTCAGAAATTTTCATCTGGTTTCCCTTCAGGAATCAAGCACCTGATTGCCAGCTTCCAGCCCAGAGCCCAGCAAGCCTATGGCTGTACATTTTTATGGGTAGGTAAGTAGTACAGTTGTCCTTCGGAGCCTTTGGGGGATTGCTTCCAGGATACCCATGGATACAAAAATACATGATGCTCAAGTCTCTTATCTAAAACGGTGTATTTTATAACCTACACACAACCTCTTGTATACTTTAAATCATCTCTTTGTTGTTGTTCAGTCCCTAAGTTGTGTCTGACTCTTTGTCACCCCATGGATTGTAGCCCACCAGGCTTCTCTGTCCTCCACTGTCTCTCAGAATTTGCTCATGTCCATTAAGTTCGGACAGATCTTCTTTAGATTACTTTTAATACATGCTTGTATACCCATTTGCTTCAGTCATATCCCACTCTTTGGGACCCTGTGAACTGTAGCCCTCCAGACTTCTCTGTCTGTGGGATTCTCCAGGCAAGAATACTGGAGTAGGTTGCCATGTCCTCCTTTAGAGGATCTTCCTGACCCAGGGATTGAACCAGCATCTCCTGCAGCTCCTGCATTGCAGGAGAATTCTTTGCCACTGAGCTACCAGGGAAGCCCTTATAACACATAATGCAATGTAATTGCTTGTAAATACTTGTAAATATAATGTAAATGGTTGCCATCATGTGAAAAATTCAAATTTTGTTTTTGGAATGTTTTGGAATTTAAAAACATTATTTATTGAAATAGATGATTACAATGTTATTTTAGTTTTAGGAAAAGAAATGCAAAGAGGCAAAATGGTTGTCTGAGAAGGCCTTACAAATAGCTGTGAAAAGAAGAGATGCAAAAAGCAAAGGAGAAAGGGAAAGATATTACCGTTTGAATGCAGAGTTCCAAAGAATAGCCAGGAGAGATAAGAAAGCCTTCCACAGCAATCAGTGCAAAGAAATAGAGGAAAACAACAGAATGGGAAAGACTAGAGATCTCGTCAAGAAAATTAGAGATACCAAGGGAACATTTCATGCAAAGATGGGCTTGATAAAGGACAGAAATGGTATGAACCTGACAGAAGCAGAAGATATTAAGAAGAGGTGGCAAGAATACACAGAAGAACTGTACAAAAAAGATCTTCATGACCCAGACAATCGCAATGGTGTGATCACTCACCTAGAGCCAGACATCCTGGAATGTTAAGTCAAGTGGGCCTTAGGAAGCATCACTACGAACAAAGCTAGTGGAGGTGATGGAATTCCAGTTGAGCTATTTCAATTCCTGAATGATGATGCTGTGAAAGTGCTGCACTCAATATGCCAGCAAATTTGGAAAACTAGCAGTGGCCACAGGACTGGAAAAGGTCAGTTTTCATTCCAATCCCAAAGAAAGGCAATGCCAAAGAATGCTCAAACTACCACACAATTGCACTCATCTCACACGCTAGTAAAGTAATGCTCAAAATTCTCCAAGCCAGGCTTCAGCAATACGTGAACCGTGAACTTCCAGATATTCAAGCTGGTTTTAGAAAAGGCAGGGGAACCAGAGATCAAAGCTGCCAACATCTGCTGGATCATCAAAAAAGCAAGAGATTTCCAGAAAAACATCTATTTCTGCTTTATTGACTATGCCAAAGCCTTTGACTGTGTAGATCACAATAAACTGTGGAAAATTCTGAAAGAGATGGGCATACCAGACCACCTGACCTGTCTCTTGAGAAACCTATATGCAGGTCAGGAAGCAACAGTTAGAACTGGACATGGAACAACAGATTGGTTCCGAATAGGAAAAGGAGTACATCAAGGCTGCATATTTTCACCCTGCTTATTTAACTTATATGCAGAGTGCATCATGAGAAACACTGGGCTGGAAGAAGCACAAGCTGGAATCAAGATTGCTGGGAGAAATATCAATAACCTCAGATATGCAGATGACACCACCCTCATGGCAGAAAGTGAAGAGGAACCAAAAAGCCTCTTGATGAAAGTGAAAGAGGAGAGTGAAAAAGTTGGCTTAAAGCTCAACATTCAGAAAACGAAGATCATGGCATCTTGTCCCATCACTTCATGGGAAATAGATGGGGAAACAGTGGAAACAGTTGCTGACTTTATTTTTTGGGGCTCCAAAATCACTGCAGATGGTGATTGTAGCCATGAAATTAAAAGACGCTTACTCCTTGGAAGGAAAGTTATGACCAACCTAGACAGCGTATTAAAAAGCAGAGACATTACTTTGCCAACAAAGGTCTGTGTAGTCAAGGCTATGGTTTTTCCAGTGGTCATGTATGGATGTGAGAGTTGGACTGTGAAGAAAGCTGAGTGCCGAAGAATTGATGCTTTTGAACTGTGGTGTTGGAGAAGACTCTTGAGAGTCCCTTGGACTGCAAGGAAATCCAACCAGTCCATCCTAAAGGAGACTAGTTCTGGGTATTCATTGGAAGGTCTGATGCTGAAGCTGAAACTCCAATACTTTGGCCACCTCAGGCGAAGAGTTGACTCATTGGAAAAGACCCTGATGTTGGGAGGGATTGGGGGCAGGAGGAGAAGGGGACGACAGAGGGTGAGATGGCTGGATGGCATCACCAACTCGATGGGCATGAGTTTGAGTAAACTCCTGGAGTTGGTGATGGACAGGGAGGCCTGGCGTGCTGCGATTCATGGGGTCGCGAAGAGTTGGACACAACTGAGCGACTGAACTGAACTGACATGGTTATTTGACATTGCATATTCTGAAATGATCATGAAGATAAGAATGGTAACCATCTGTCTCCATACAAACTTATTACATATTATCAACCATAGTCCTTATGCTGTATATTACATTCCTGTGATTTAGAAGTGTACCTCTTAATCCCCTTAACCATCCCTTCTCTGGTAACTACTCCTTTGCTTTCTGTTTCTATGAATCTGTTTCCATTTTGTTTTGTTTTCAGATTCTACATGTAAATGAGATCATGTAGGGTTTATTTTTCTGTTTCACTTATTTCACTTAGAATAATGCCCTCTAGATCAATTCATGTTGTCACAAAGGGCGAGATTTTATTTTATTTTTCATGGCTAAGTAATACTCCAGTGTGTGTTTTTGTGTGTGTGTATAGAAATTAGTGTTTTTGTTTGCTTCAGCTAAATACTCGGAACTGAAATTGATGGATCATATATCAGGTCTTTTTAAAAATTTTTGAGGAAAGTCTATACTGTTTAATCATTGTGACTGTACCAATTCACAATCTCACCAACAGTCTATGACGGTTCCCTTTTCTCCACATCCTTTCAAAAACTTGGTATTTGTTGCTTTTTGATAATAGCCATTCTAACATATGTGAGGTGGCATCTAATTGTGGCTTTGAATTGCACTTCCCTGATAATTAGTGATATTGAGCATCTTTTTGTGTGTCTTTTGGCCATCTGTATGTCTTTTTATTTATATATTTTTTCATCTGTATGTCTTCTTAAGAAAAATGTCTGTTCAGGTCATCTGGCTATATTTAAATCAGGTTGTTTGCTTTTTTTGATGTTAAGTTGTATGTGTTCTTTGCATATTTTTTGTATTAACTCATTATATATATAGTTTGGAAGTGTCTTCTCTCATTTGAGATAGGCTGCCTTTTCATTTTGTTGATAGTTTCCTTTGCTGTGCAAAAGCATATTTGTTTGATGTAGTCCCATTTGCTTATTTTTGCTTTTGTTTCCCTTTCCTGAAGTCACATATCCAAAAAAATATTGCTAAAACTAAAGTCAAAGTGCATACTGCCTATGTTTTCCTCTAGTTTTATGATTTCAGCTCTTACATTTAAGTCTTGAATCCATTTTGAGTTGTGTATGGACAACAGAGGATGAGATGGTTGGGTGGCATCACTGACTCGACGGACATGAGTTTGAGCAAGCTCCAGGAGTTCATGATGGACAGGGAGGCCTGGCGTGTGGCAGTCTGTGGGGTTGCAGAGTCAGACATGACTGAGCGACTAACCTGAACTGAGATTGTTGTCCTGCTTGATTTATTTGCACGCAGCTCTCCAGTCTCCCTGGCACCATTTACTGAAGAGGTTGCCTTTACCCCACAGTATTGGGTTGGCCAAAAAGTTGTTTGGATTTTTCCATAAGATATAACAGAAAAACCCAAATGAACTTTTTGGCCAGTCCAATATATTCTTGCTTCCTTTGCTGGAGACTAATTGACCATATAAGTGTGAATTGACTTCTGGGTTCTATTCTGTTCCATTGCTCTATGCATCTGTTTTTGTGCCAATTCATACTGTTTTGATTTCTGTAGCTTTGTCATGTAGTTTGAAATCAGGATGCTTCCATTTAAATGAGCTAATTTTTTCTCTTAACTATTAAATAAGATTTGAAATGTGTCTTTCTGAGAGATGCCCAAAAGATCTCTGTCCCTTGGAGTTTCTGAAAATGTATCACCTACCACTTCAGGATACACCTGCACATATCAATTTTTTAGGAAGCAAAAGAAACAGTTGAATTTTCCAGCTAATGAATGTATTGATTTAGACCTCTATTTTCTTTACATAAGGAATCTTTAGGCCAATGAATTTACTTAAGAAAAACTTTCATAACTCAAACAATAACAGAAATATCTTGTGAACATTCTAAATTATCAGGGCCCCAGGTTAACATAGTTGTTACTGATTTAATATTTTAATAATTGCATTAATAATAGATAACATTTTGAATACTTAATAGGCACTTTGCATATATTTTATTTAAGTTTTCTAACAGCCCTCTTATCTTAATTTTATTTATTAGGGAGATTATTTTTAGGAGTTCAGTAATCCTTCTGAAGTCACAGAGTAAACAGATGAGAGAGCCAGAATTCACATTTGCATTTTACTGATTCCATGACCTTTTCTCTGAAAGATGATTAGCATAGTTTTTCACTCTGAGTTACAAGAAGGATTTATGTAGATTTAAGTTTTATTTAGGGAAATGCTGCGTAAATGCTCAGTTAAGATCTTAATGGTTCTATAATTATCCAATATTTACTTAGCAAGGCCTCAAATTTAAACATCTATTAATATCTTCCCTTGTAGCTCAGTGGGGAAAGAATCTGCTTGCAGTGCAGGAGACCCGGGCTCAATTCCTGGGTCAGGTGGTAAAGTTAGGGCTCCCTTGGTGGCTTAGATGGTAAAGCGTCTGCCTGTAGACGCTTCTACACTTGTAGAAGACCTGGGTTTGATCCCTGGGTCAGGATGATCCCCTGGAGAAGCAATGGCAACCCATTGCAGTACTGTTGCCTGGAAAATCCCGTGGAGGGAGGAACCTGGTATGCGACAGTCCATGGGGTTGCAAAGAGTCGGACACCACTGAGTGACTTCCCTTCACTAGCGACCAAACCACCACCATTAATATCTTTTGTCTTGATAAACATTGAACTGTATGAACAACTTAAGGTATAACTAGATTTCAACAGGTTTATCATAGCAATCTTCTTTGTATTTATTTTCTTTTTGTGTTTGACAAATATCGTTTATTCGCTAAGTCATATTTGACTCTTTTGCAACCCCATGGACTATAGCCCACTAGGCTTCTCTATCCATGGAATTCACCAGTCAAGAATATTTGAAAGGCAATCTGCCATTTCCTTCTGCAGGGGATCTTCCTCACCCAGGGATTGAACCCTCGTCTCCTGCATTGGCAAGCATACTTTTACCACTGTACCACCAGGGAAGCGCCTAACAATTATGTCCTCATTATAAATTTATAAAGTATCTCTACTACATGAAGTTAGAGGCTATTGGCCATTCTTCTTAAGTTTCTTTTGAGATAAATATTCTTGTATTTTGTGAATAATAATATGGATCAGAGTTCTATGGTCTCAGTGTACAATTCATAACTAAAGTCCTGTCTGCTGCGGAAATGAAGAACTGATCTCTAAAAATTAAAGATTCAACTGAGTCAGAAAAGTATTTAACTCAGTGTTTAAATAAAGCATTTCCTTCTTTTTTTACCCCAATTTTACCGTCTGTGATGGACATGGTTAAACAATGTGTCATTTAGTTTTGTCTCTTTATGAACTTCATGTAAATTGACTCATATTGCTTGTGTACTGTGAGCTGCTTCTTTCACTCTGATTTATGTTTTTGCTATTTAATCAGGTTGATATGTAAAGCTGTAGTCCATTTTCTTCCTGTTGTGTGTACTACTGTAAGTAGTCTGTTGTAGAGAATAAAACTACAGTTTTATTCATTCTATTGTTAAGGGGCATTTCAGGCGTTCATAGTTTTTTGTCTGTTTGTTTGTCTTTTGACCGTGCCACCTGGCTTGCAGGATCCTAGTTCCCTGACTAGGGATTGAACCCAGGCCCTGGGCAATGAAAGTGTGGAGTTCTAACCACTGGGCCGCCAGGGAATTCCCAGTGTCCACAGTTCTTTGATACTGAAAAAAGATGCAACTATGGACATGTCTCCTGGTACATACATGTACAAAAATTTCTCTAAAGTATGTCATACTTGGGAGTAAAATGGTTAATCATAGAGTTTTTGCATGTTTAACTCTACTAAGGAATGCCAACATGTATTTCTAATTGATTGTACCTGTTTGTCATTGTTGTTCAGTCAGCCAGTCATGTCTGACTCTTTATGACCCCATGGACTGTAGCCAGGCCTCTCTGTCCCTCACCATCTCCCAGAGTTTGCCCAAGTTCATGTCCATTGCATCAGTAATGCCTTGAGGCCATCTCATCCTCTGACACCCTCTTCTCCTTTTGTCCTCCATCTTTCCCAGAATCAGGGACTTTTCCAGTGAGTCAGCTGTTTGCATCAGATGACCACAATCCTGGAGTTTCAGCTTCAGCATCAATCCTTCCAACAAGTATTCAGGGTTGATTTCCCTTAGGATTCTGTTTTGATAGCTTCATTGAGTTACACAAGCCCCTTTGCCATGACAAGGCAGTGATCCGTGAAGCAGGTACCTGTTTATACTCCCACAAATAAGGGATGAGAGAGTTCCCATTCCTAAACATTTTCCCCAGCACATGGTTTTGATTATTAAATTGGCCAATATGTTGTGTGTGTATTGGAGTTATACCCATTTTCTTTTTCTTGATTACTTATAACAATTAGCCATTAATGTTTTGTCTTTCATGAAATGTTATGCATTCTGCACACTTTTCCTGTTTGGTTGCTTGTTTTTTCTTTTAAATTCATAGAAGTTTCACATATATATATTGAACACTCATCCTTTGTTCTATGCGTTGTAAATATCTTCTCCCATTTGTGGCTTGCCTTTCTACTCCTTTATGGTAGGGTGTATTTCCATACCTTGTGGCTTCTCTTTAGAGCATCCTGGACATATTTCTATTTTGAATCACCATATAAAATTTTAAATTAGCTTGCTAGGTTCCATGTAAAATCTTCTAGATCTATTTGGGGATCATTGACATCTTTTTACCATTGGATATATTCTGTATGAATACACACAATAGCTCTCTATTTATTTAGGTCTTTTAAAATGTCTTTCAAGATGTATTCCTAGGTATTCTCCATTTTTTGTTCCTCTTTTTAATGATATCTTTTTAAAATTAAATTTTCTAATTTATTGTTGCCGGTAAAGACAGATAGTTGTGCATTGATTTTTTTTTAAAATCCAGCCAACTTGCTAAACTTGCTTATAAATACCAATAATTTACTTATAGATTTTTCAGTATATATTATGTGGACACTAATATCATCTATAAATGGTGATGACTTTACTTCTCACATTGAGTTAATTGAAATGACCAAACTTTCTCCTTAATCTATTAATGTGGAGAATTTCATCAGTTGATTTTCTGTTGATAATATTAACCAACCATGGTGATGATGTCTTGTTATTTTTTCATAATTTTTTGGATTTGGTTGTGAATATCTTGTTTAGGAATTTGTGTATATGTTCATGAGTGAAGTTGTATTTTTTCTCTTTTGTAGTATGTTTAGCTGGCTTTGTTATCAAGACTATGCTAACTTTATGTAAAGAGTTGGAGATGTTCCCCTGTTTTTATTTTCTAAAATAATTTACTAATGATGGAACACACTTGCAAAGATCAACACAAAAGCATCTGAACCTATTCCTGAAGTCGTTTTTAAAAAACATTGTGTGTGACTAAAGAAAATTTAAATCCTTTCAACTTTAGAAGATTTTAGTTTGGGAAAATTATAGCAGTAGAGAAAGTATATCCTGTTGCATCTAATACTGCTTCTCTTTGTTTCTGTCATCTAAATTCTTCTTTATGATGAAAAGAATTCACAGCTATGCTATGGGGTAATTTATACTGGTATATGAAATCTAATAAAAGTTCGATACAGGAAAAAGAGGAAATACTAATTCACCATCTCCTAACTGGTCAGTAGTCTTGGAAAGTATCCAGCAATTTGAGAAAAAAAGTTGCTTGTTAAAATTTGGGGATTTCCTTGCTGAGGAGGGTGGGAAGACTGACAAACTGGAAAAGTGGCCTGGGAAAGTCACAATAACACCTCAAGTCTTAAGATTGTCAGCTTCTTGAAAAGGAAGGAAACCTACTTTAGTTTATGTAATCAAATACACTTTACTCTGAAAGTCAGAGGGCAGAGTATAATTATCTTCAGGAACATGTGTTCTTTGTTTAACTATTGCATGGTTGAAGCCCGTGTTTGTTAAATTGGGTCACCATACCAGTTGATTCCAAAGGATTATCTTGGCAACCGATTCCAGACAATTTTCTCCTAAACCTTTATTGTAAAAGTTCAGCTCCTTTATAACTGCCAGAAGATTGGGTTACTGCTTATAGTAACTGCTCATTTATGTTCTTCAGTCTCAAAATAAGGACTTTCAAAACATTTTACTTAAAACACATTCCATTTCTACATAAAAAGTCTTCAAGTGAGATACCTTTTTAGTCTGGGTTACATTTGAGACATAAGTATGTCAGAATTTAAATGGAGTGGAATAAATAAGTGAATTGTGCATTTTTATCTCCAGTCTAACTGCTGAGGTTTGTCAAAACAGTCTGAAGATGCATCAATAACTTCTAGATACTCTTGACTTCCAACTAGCAGTTATGATCTAACTTTCACGAGTAGTGAGTGGGGTGTCAAAAACTGAAGATGCAAGAAGTTGGAGAAAAATCACCAACCAAATTATAGCATTGTAACATTTGAACATGTCCTTATATTTTTCTTGCCCTTTTTATTAAAGAATGAGTCACAAGAACAATTTATCATTATACTTGAGGAAATACTTTAGTATTTTTTTGTTTCAGTTTGTTTATTTAATTACTTTTTTTGGTGTGTGTGAACATTTTTTGCATTCATTTTGTTTACAGTAAATTTTTTTATGATTGTTGTGTTAGTTTTTGCCATACAATGCAAATCAGCCATCATTGTACATACATCCCTTCTCTCCCTAGTTTCTCTCCCCTTCCCCTCCTGTCTCTCCAGGTCATCGTAGAGTGCCAGACTGGGCTCCCTGTGGTACACGGCAACTTCCCACCAGCTATCCATCTTACACCTCGTAGTGTATATATGTTGATGCTTCTTTTTCTATACATCCCACTCTCTCCCTCCCCCACTGTGTGCTCAAGTTCATGCTCTCCCTCTACATCTCCTTTCCTTCCCTGCAAATAGATTCATCAATATAATGTCTCTAGATTTCATACATATGCGTTAATACACTATATTTCTTTTTCTCTTTCTGACTTACTTCACTATGTATAACAGGCTCTAGGTTCCTCCAACTCACTAGAACTGACTCAAATTTGTTCTTTTTTTATTGGTGAGTAATATTCCATTACTTTCCATTCCATTCCATTCCATTACTTTCCATTCCACGTCTTTACCCATTTATCAGTTGATGGACATCTAGGTTGCTTTCATGTTCTGGCTACTATAAACAGTGCGGCTATGAACATTGAAGTACATGTGTCTTTTTCAATCATGGTTTTCTTGGAGTACATGCCCAGCAGTGGAGTTCTTGGGTCATATAGTAGATTTATTCTTTTTTGTTTTTTTTTTGAGGAATCACCGTATTGTTCTCCATAATGGCTGTATCAGTTCACATTCCCACCAGCAGTGTAGGAGGGTTCTCTTTTCTCCACATCCTCTCCAACATTTATTGTTTGTAGATTCTATGATGATGGCCGTTCTGGCTGGTGTGAAGGAATACCTTATTATAGTTTTGATTTGCATTTCTCTGATAATTAGTGATGTTGAGCACTTTTCTTGTGTTCATTGGCCATGTGTATATCTTCTTTGGAGAAATGTCTGTTTAGGTCTTCTGCCCATTTTTTGACTGGTCTTTTTATACCTTAGTATTATAATCCCATTTGTTCCTTAGTAAGAGAATAAATGATACAATTAGTTCAATACATTTTATAGTTTATTTGTGCTTGCAGGAGATGATTAATTGCTTGAAGGCTATAGTTTTTAACTTTACCTTTTTTTTTTCCTATTCTTTTTTCGGTTCCTAAAACTTAAGAGATAGTGGATTTGAGGGAGGAAGACAGGTCTGTCTTGGTATCACATTTGGGAAAGATAGACGATTTCACTGCTCTTTTAATAGAGAGAATAATTAGGATCTTAGGGAAATTTCCATTTTTATACATTCAGAATGATTTTATCCTGTATTCCTAATCTTTCTGACATCATCTGATGTTAGCTAAAAAACATCAAGAATTGTTATTCTTCTTTCTTAACTGATGTTCTTTGTGGATGGTTTTTGGTTGGTATCATGGGTTTTCCAGTAGTCATGTACAGATGTGAGAGTTGGACCATGAAGAAGGCTGAGCACCAAAGAATTGATGCTTTGAAACTGTAGTGCCGGAGAAGACTGTTGAAAGTCCCTGGGACAGCAAGGAGATCCAACCAGTCAATCTAAAGAAATCAACCCTAAATATTCATTGAAAGGACTGATACTGAAGCTGAAGCTCCAATACTTTGGCCACCTGATATGAAGAGCCGACATTGGAAAAGACCCTGGTGCTGGAAAAGATTGAGGGCTGGAGGAGAAAGAGGTTACAGAGGATGAGATGGTTGAATGGCATCATCAACTCAATGAACATGAGTTTGAGCAAACTGTGGGAAATAGTGAAGGACAGGGAAACCTGCTGTGCTGCAGTCCGTGGGGTCGCAAAGAGTCAGAACAATGTGTGACAGAACTGCATGACAGAACAACGTGTACTCTAGGGTTTATGAATTAAAGTTTGCTAAGAGTTACTGTGAAAGTTTCTAAGCTTCATCGTCTAATCCAAATCACTTAATTTGGTGTGGAAAGTCAAAACACAGAAAAGATTGTCTTCAAAATAATGAGATACTGCTTGGTCATGCTGTTTTACTTGTTTGGTTTAAGCTAGCAGTAGAATCTTTCTTTTTATTGAATTTTTTGAGAAGTAAGGAAAATATTTTATTGTCATTTTTATGAAAAGAGGAAAAGGGAAGGGACATTTAAAAATATTGATCCTAAGGAAGGGAAAATGAAGCATGTCATTTATTGGAAGTTGACAATTATTTGAGGACAGCTAATTTCTGCACTGTGTATGCACTGCCGTATCTAAATGTTTTCCTGCATGAATTCTACTCTTAAATGTTAAGAATTGTTTTCTGTAGGTCAAAAAAGCGAATCACACTGCTTTCTAAAATACCCACACACATAAGCACACACATATAGAACTTTACCTTTCAGATCTCAGTATAAATCAGCTGACTTTGTCAATTAATTTGTACCTTTTTTCAGTTACCAAAGAGCTGAGAAAATGACACCAAATCCCAAATGAGAGGGAATAAAAGAGTTCAGAAAAGAACTGAGATTACTCAATGACTCTGTTTCAGCTGTCACTGATCTGGTGAGTGAAATGATTATAATTTTATAACATGCACATGCACGCATATGTGTGTACACACACACACACACACACACACACACACACACACACACACACACACACACACACACACACACACTGGTGGCATGGATGTAACTACCTCCAGGGAAATGACATCACAGCAGAAGCATACTTCAGATGAACTTCCCAGGTCCTATGTATTTCACCTTGTGCCTACTTCTGGATCACAGCTGACTAGTGTTACTTGAGTTGTGGACAGGGCTGATGTAATGTAAGCCACGAGTGTGGAAAGAAACGTGGACTTGGAAATGTAACGTCTGAGGTCAAGTTCCACACCGACCTCTTACCAGCTTTTTTACCTGGGATTGCTCACACCTTTTCTGACCTTTCTGGCTTTTGCCTCTAAAAGGGGCACTGTACCACATGTCTTTCTTCCCTAGGGTTTCAGATGAAATCGTCAAAGTGAACAATCTTTGTAAATGCTGTGCATAGTTCAAGAGGAAGACAGTACTAATATTATTCTATCACTATTAACAAGTATAAAACTTTTGAGAATCAGGATGTGAAAACAGTGATGAAGGGCAACCACGGAAGACCTACACATCCTGAGTACAGAGAGAATCATATCACACTGAGAGCATTTGAAGAAGCACTGAATGATTGCTTATCTTCTTTCTCACTTTCTCTAAATGACGTTCATGGCTCCTAGGAACCCACGTCTCCTCATGGAACTTCCTGAATTAATCTCAAAATAATGAGAAAACTTTAAATCTCTTTTTGGGTTTCCACAATAGCTCAGTTGTAAAGAAACCACCTGCAATGCAGGAGACCCTGGTTCAATCCCTGGGTCAGGAAGATCCACTGGAGAAGGGATAGGCTACCCACTCCAGGATTCTTGGGCTTCTCAGCTGGTAAAGAATCCGCCTGTAATGCAGGAGACCTGGATTTGATCCCTGGGTGAGGAAGATCCCCTGAAGAAGGAAAAGGCTACCCGCTCCAGTATTCTGGCCTGGAGAATTCCAGGGACTGTATAGTCCATGGTGTCCAAAGAGTTGGACAAGACTAAGCGACTTTCACTTTTTTTTTCTTCACTTTTCACAGTGCTTTCTCTTCCTCAAGACTTTTCTATCCCTCTCTTAAAGACTGAGTTTTGCTGGGATGTTGAAGCCTTGAACTGCCCCCCCACTCCCGCCAGTGAAATGGAGAAAGTGGCTGCACGCTGAAAAATGCAAGGCATGTGGAAAGAGTGCCCCAAGGCTGCAATGTGCCCTGGTGACCAGCTGGCTGCCTGTATCCTGTTCTCTCATTCTTTTATTCCCTCCAGACTTCCTTGGTTTCTTTTCCAGCCCTGAGTAGTAATGACTTCTTCATCTGGCACAGCCACTGGAGAGGGAGAGTGAGGGCCTTCCCAGGCCTTGGGGACCATGTCCTGCATCTATTGGCTGGAAGAGATGATGGACGAGCAGCAGATGCTGCTGTCAGCTCATCCCCATTGCTTTGCCTCCGGAGATTATTGATACACAGAAGAGGCTGGTCAGCTGTTCGGTGGAGGAGACCCAGGGTCAATATGGGTCCCCAATCCAGGAATATTGGAGTTCTCAGAAAGCAACTGCTTCTCAGCTGGACACAGAGAATGGCAGCGTCCAGAAAAGTGAAGTGAAAGTCGCTCAGTCGTGTCCGACTCTTGGCAACCCCATGGACTGTAGCCTGCCAGGCTCCCTTGTCCGTGGAATTCTCCAGGCCAGAATACTGGAGGGGGTAGCCGTTCCCTTCTTCAGGGGATCTTCCCAACCCAGGGATCGAACCCAGGTCCCTTGCATTGCTGGCGGATTCTTCACCATCTGAGCCACTAGGGAAGCCTGATAGCATCATCTCAAAACTTGACACTTAAGTGTACTCCCCAAATATACACTCGCAAAAAAGCAGCTGTGGAACATTCACTGATCTCTCCATTCCAGGGTCCCAGAGAGGTCCTAGCACTTATTGGGTGTTGCCTCTTTCTTGCCCCACTTCCTCCTTTCCACCTTACTCTATTTCCAGATTTAGTGGCCGTGGCATTCCTGAGACACATCTGACAGTGCTGCAAACCCCAGTCTGTGAAACACTGTCCACCGATTAGTGCTGACCCAGTCCTAGGCTCCAGAATGCCTGCTCAGACCCTTTTGCTTTTACCTAGTTTTCTCTCAGGAACTAAGGTTGGCCTGTTAATTGCCCTTCAGCACCTAAATCTTTGATATACCTGCAGCCCGAGTCCCTAGTTTGTACTGTGTTTGTGAAGAGAAAAGGGGATGGAGACACTGTTTTTTCTATGACCCAGACCTCAGATTCAGGTAAAAGTGCACACGTTGCTGGCCCTCTACCTGGTCTCCATAATGAACAGCTGAGTGATCTCTTGATGTATTTCAGTCCAGGATTTCTGTAGGGTGGAGGTGGAGCCTGGGATTGACTGAGGCAGCAGCTGCTGCCATCCATCACTCTCTGTCTGGCCAATAGGCAGAGGGAAGGACCTGCCTATAGGCAGGATAGGCTGAGTGCTAACTGACAAATGAAGGATCATTACTCAGGGTTGCAAGAGAAGCCTGGCATGATGGGGTGTAAGTCTTTGATAGTAGACCTATGCTCCAGGGCTCCTTTGATAGGTCAAATGCTTTTCAGATTCAAAAATGTCTGTTGACAATCTGTCATTGATATTAATTCCTTATGATCGGATTGCATGGTTTAGGGGCAGGATGTTATTTTGGGAAAAATGACATGGCTCATAAGGCTACCTAAATATATCCTTACTGCTGAAGACTTGAAAATATGAAACATAAATTATTACAAAGTTAATCTGACTGGCAAAAGTAGTGCAGAATTAACTTACACTTCAATGCATAACAAATAGGTTAAAGCAAATATTTTTTTTAAATGGTAGAGAAATAAAACATTTAATTTTTCCTTTCTTGCAGTGACCTTTCTGGTATTCTTGCCTAGAATAAACTCATATTCTGGGTATAGTTTCTGTTGCCTGCCTGTGGGACCTCAGCTAGCACCACTCTCCAAGGCCACAGCACCCCCTCTTCGGGACAGCCTGAAGTCCAGGACTTGTCAGTGGGAAGTGTAGTGCCTCATGCCTTTGCCAAGTAAGGTCTTTTTGTGAAGGCCTCACAGTTCAACTTCCCCTTCTGCCCGATCCTGCTTCCTTCTCTTCCCTTCTCTTTCCCTCAGCAGGTATTGATCTAATGAACACTCTTCAGTGAACTTCCTGCATACAAATCTGATAATCAGAATCTGCTTCTTTTTATTGAGGAACCCAATAAATGACAAGGAAAGAGTTTTTTTAAAAAAATATTCATTTTAATTGGAGGATAATTACTTTACAGTATTGTGGTGGTTTTTGCATACATCAACATGAATCAGCCATAGGTGCACATGTGTTCCCCCATCCTGAACCCCCAATCCACCTCCCTTCCCCACCCCATCCCTCTGGGTTGTCCCAGAGCACTGGATTTAAGTGCCCTGCTTCATGTATCGAACTTGCACTGGTCATTTATTTTACATATGGTAATATACATGTTTCAATGCTATTCTCTCAAATCATCCCACGCTTGCCTTCTCCCACAGAGTCCAAAAGTCTGTTCTTTACATCTGTGTCTCTTTTGCTGCCTTGCATATTGGATCGTCATTTCTGTCTTTCTAAATTCCATATATATATGCGTTAATATACAGTATTAGTTCTCTTTCCGGCTTACTTCACTCAATAGTCTCCAGTTTCATCGACCTCATTAGATGACAAAAAAAGAGTTTTTAAAAGTTAAAATATTACATTTCTGAAGTGTAAAGAATTAAATAGAAACACTGGTAGATAATGTCAAGAAAATCTCCCAGAACTTAGAGTAACTAAGTGAGATGTAAGAAAAAATCTGATGTTCCTCCAAAAGGAGTTTTGGAGAAGGAGGGAACAAGGAAAAAAAGAATAATTAAAAAGATAGAAAAAAATTCCCAGACTTAAAAGGATGCATGTCTTCAGATCGAAAGCATTCATAGAGTATTCAGCTAGATGGATGGAATGAAGATTCACCTTTGTTTATTTATTTTTAATTATTTGGCTGTGAGGCACGGCATGTGGGGTCTTAAGTTCCCTGACCAGGGATTAAACCTGTATTCCCTTCAGTGGAAGCACAGAGTCTTAACCGCTGGGCCATCAGGGAAGTCCCAGGATTCACCTTTAGACACATCATCATTCCATTTTAGAACATTGACAATAAAGAGAAGGAAGAAGAAGGAAGGTTTAACTGCCACTTTTAGGGAATAGATCTGGGTTGGAGGCAGGGAGGGTGTAGGAGTTTTTTTATTTTTCATTTAATACTATTCATATACTGCTTGCAAGAACTACTTTGTAACAGACATACAGATGAGTAAATAAAATCGTCCCATCTTTGATTCCATGTAATTTAATGGTCTAGGAAGTTACAGGGCTTCCCTGGTGGCTCAGACATTAAAGAATCTGCCTGTCATGCAGGAGACCCGGGTTTAATCCCTGGGTCAGGAAGATCCCCTGGGGAAAGGCATGGCAACCCACTGCAGTATTCTTGCCTGGAGAATTCCATGGACAGAGAAGCCTGGCAGGCTACAGTCCATGGGGTCACAAAGAGTCTAACACGACTGAGTGACTAACATACAGGAAGTTACAGAAGATTTTGAGTTCAGGCTCTGGAGTAAAACTCTGCAGTTGACCCCTGACTTTCCTGTGTTCTTCTAGTGTGGACTTGGACAGTTTCCTTAACCTCTCTACGTCATCCATCCCCTGTAATGGGGATAACAATAGAACCTATTCGTAGACTCTTTGAAGCTTAAAGGAGGTAATATATGCATTTAGCTCAGACACAGGCACATAGTAAGAAAAGCAATGAATGTTAACTGTTATTACTTTATGAACATAAGCATAATAAAGCTACAGATAAAGTTATATACAAGATATTTATTCCAGTGTAATTTGATAGTAAAAACCTGAAACAATTCAGATGTTTAGCAATAGGCAAATGTTTAAATGTTATGTGGTATTTATAAGACAGTAGTCAGCTGTTAAGAAAAATCTGGCTTCCTAAGAGTGTTTATCGACATGAAAAAAGACAGGCATACAATTACCTGTATCTGCATACAATACACATACATACTACGTATATAGATGTACATTCTAATTTTGTCAAAGAAAAATTTTAGGTATATATTGATAGTAAAAGCCTGAAAGAAAATAACTAAAGTGTTAATGGTGATAGTCTCTTTAGGTGATGGGGTTCCAGGTAATGTTTACTGTCTTCTTCATGGAGCTCCCATGGGAGGGGAGTCATTTGTCTCTTTTGAAGAGAGTACCTCCCTAAAGTGGAGGCTCTCCACACGGCCTGTGGTTGCCTGTCATGCTGCTGGAGTTCTGCTGCTTTGTCTGTTTCTCACGGAAGCACCGGACAATGGATGGGGAAAGGAGAGAATAGGGAGGAAGCGGATGGGTAGAGTGGGAAGGTTGGCAACTCACTGTCTTCAGGGCCGTGATAGATCAGCAGGGACAACTATGACACCATGAGCTGTGGGATCCGAGATGTAAGGAAATGCTCTCTATCGAGATCCACAAGGTTTGGTGAGCAATGAGGAGTTAGGAAAAGTGAGTAGAGGCTGTGCATCTAGCTGTGTGGCTTAGAGGACGTTTGAAGAAACACCTATTCAGGTTCTTCGCCCATTTTTTAATTGAGTTGTTTGATTTTTTGCTTTTGAATTATCAGCCTTTCGGATATTAGCCCCTTACCAGGTATATGCTCTGCTAATATTGCTTCCCATTCCATGAGTTGTGTTTTCCTGTTGTTCACTTTGCTGCTTCCCACTGCCTCCTAACCTCATTGCCCACGTTTCCTCAGTCGGACCCACCTTTCCTGCCAGCTTGGCTGATGTGCAGACAGGCCTGTCATTCCCCACGCCCCCTTCCCTGGGTCGTTCCACTGCCTGCAGGCTTCCTGGTGGCTCCGATAGTAAAGAATCTGCCCGCAATGTGGAACACCTGGGTTCGATCCCTAGGTTGAGAAGATCCCTGGGAGAAGGGAATGGTACCCACTCCAGTATTCTTGCCTGGAGAATCCCAAGGACAGAGGAGTCTGGTGGGCTACCGTCCATGGGGTTGCAAAGATTCAGACATGACTGAGCACCTAACCCACACACTCCACTGCCTGCAGCCCTCTCCCCCTTCACCTGATGAAACACTGTGCTGTAAACATTTTTTGGTGGAAAACCTTGTCTTCATCACTTTCATCTACCCTAAGCCTTATATAGTGTTTGCACTTAGTGAATATTCAATAAATACCCACAGCCTCCTGTCCTCTTTTCGAAGGATCCAGCAGGTATCCTTTGGCTCGGTTTCATCCTTCAGATCCGTGGTGGCCCAGCACTGATCCCTGCACGGACACACATGTCTTTCAGTGCTGCCCTCTCCTTCCAGCCCATGCTTGCCAGCCCTCCTTTAATCTCCTGCCTTCCAGCAGCCTGCGCACCCAGCGCTCCACGCATTCCACTGGGTCAGGACTCAGCTCCCAGGGCTCTGTCATCATTGGAAGACCGGACAGTTGTTGCTAAGCAGAGTATACAGGGCACAACTGTAGCCAACTGTTTAACTCAAGCTAATTCATGGTATTTCTCAGTTTGCCTGGATTATCAGTGGGGGAAGCAATGATTTCCCAGTTTACTGCAAAGTTGATATACCTCGATGACCTGTTAATGAAAATGATATTTATGTCCTATGACTTTAATTTTACTCAGACCCCAGGAAGCAAACATTTATTCAGTTTACATTATTTGTGGCCTAGTGGTTAGCTCTGCAGGAAAATAAGAAGTCACAGGAGAAATAGGTGACACTGAACCTGGGTTAGACGGTAAGACCTCATTTTTGAATCGGGACAGATTGGCATTTATGTGGTTGCTTTCTCTTCAGTTTTTTAAAATTGAAATACAGTTGAATTGCAATTTCGTGCTTGCATTTTGTTCCATTTAGCCAAGTGATAGAGTAAATTGTGTATGCCTGCACAAGTTCTGAACTCTGACACATGGAGATCACTTGAAATTAAAGAAAACTAAAATCAAATTCTGGTTCCACCTTGTACGAGCGTTGTGATAGGTGGCCAATTGTCTCACTTCTCTGAGTCTCAGGACTTCTCCAGTGGCTCAGATGGTAAAGAATTCACCTGCAATGTAGGAGACGGGAGTTCGATCCCTGGGTCAGGAAGATCCCCTGGAGAAGGGAATGGCTACTTACTCCAGTATTCTTGCCTGGAAAATTCCATGGACAGAGGAGCCTGGTGGGCCACAGTCCATGGGGTTGCAAAGACTGACTGGACATGGGGGTGTCCAGTTGCTCTGGACATGGAACAGGTAATGCTTTGACTTTTTCTGAGTCTGTGAAGAGGAGGTGATAATAGTCACTGTGAAAGTAGACAAACAGTGTGAAAGTAGACATGTATGTAAAGGGGCTTCTCTGTGCACCTACAAGGCCATTGCTCCCCCACCAACAATGTCTGTTATATGGACTTCAGTGTAAAGCTGAACTTTGTTTTAATCCTGAAAAACTGCTAAAATAGTCGATATTTATTTATGAAGGAATAATAAATACTGTGAGGATTGGTACAGTGGGAAACGGAATGATCATTTGGAACTTTCTGTCCTGACATCATTTCTGACTTAATTCAAACTCAGTGTCATTGGTTGTGGAGAGCTGGCTGGAGACCTGATGAAGTAACTCCATGGGTCTCATTCTCCTAGTTTTTACATATATGATGAAATATCATATAGCCCAGCCTTATCAGATTCCAAGATCTTAACGGTTAAATGGATGGGAAATATCAAGCCTGGTGTCTTTATCATAGTAGATGAACATTTTTTTGTTATTGTTGTATGATGAAGGCATAGTGATTTTCAGGCTGGAGGCTGTGACTGATTCCGTGTGTGGAGTTCAGGGATGTTCACTGTGGGAGAGCTCTCACCTGCTCTGGGGTAGGTAATAGAAGAGCCTTTAAACATCCTCCTCCTGTGACTGACAGGCTGTTGACATTTATTGGATGCTGCCGGGGTGCTAATCACCTCACTCATTTACATCCTTATCTCTTTCATTTCTCCCAACCATGCCTTCCCATGGACAGTTACTGAACCAAATCAGAGCAGTGTCTCCACAGTTTGGAAAATTCACACATTTCCCAAAGCCCTTTGGGCAAATTTATGGTCATTGACACATAGAGGACAGTTAGGTGGGGGTACCAGCTTAGGGGAAAAAAGCTAAACCAAACCAAATTAAACTTGAGCATAGTGAGAACATGACTCTCAGAGAATTAGTAAGGAAAGGAAAGTAATATTTGTGTACTGCCAACTATGTATTTGGCACTATGCATACGTGACCTTGAAAGAATCTGCTGCAGTGTCTTCCCTTTTAGACCCCAGCCCTCTATTGCATAGGATCTTTGAAATACACATGAAATAAACATGGACAAGCTGGAGAAATTTGTAGGGTGTAGGAGAGGGGAAAATGTTAAGGGAAACTTTGCCTCTTTCCTGTCCCTAAAGCTTTCCATAAATCTGTCACCATACTCTGGGGTGTCCTTCTTGAGCTTAGAAGTGATGCCTGATGGGGAGAGCATGATCTCAGGGCTTAATTCTGGCTCTGCTCTCCTTACTGTATGACTTTGGGAAGCTAGACTCTGACGGTTTCAGCAGCCTCATGTGCAAAATGGGGATAATATGTACCTCAGAGGGTTATTTGGGGATTAGAAACAATGTCAGTAAAGTGCCTAGCACATATTTAGCACTCAAAATGCTATGGTTATTATTTGAATCTATAACTGTCACTATATCCAGTGTCTTATAATCACTTGCTGAGATTATATAAATTTTTTAGTTGATCCACTAGTATCGTTACCTGATTCAGCATCAGAGTAATCTTTTTAAAATAGAAATTTAGTGTTCTTTTTCCACTTCAGCATCTTAAGTGCCTCAATCTTTAGTGTTCTTTCTTAAGGCATTTAAAGAGCTTTAAAACTTGTCCCCATACTATTTGAATAAGCTTTCTTTGTATCCTCCATCCCCAAGGCAGGCTCCTCAAGCACGCGTTTGTACAGTCACACAGGTCCCTGCTTTCAAAAGGAACCCCATTCTTGGTCAAATGCTCTGCTATGCGCTTCTTGAAATTATTGGTGGTTTTATCTTTGAAGTTCTATTCTGTGAGCTACCACACAAGTATCAATAATAATAGAGCATGGGCATAAGCAGTGCAGACATGTTAGGCTGTAGCTTACTTGTGCATGAGCTCAGCTCTGCTGCAGCTAATGTCTGCATTGCCTGGCCTCCTGGCATGTACCTCGGACAGTCTGGGATGACTTGGGTTCCCCAGGGGGCATCCAGATTTAGAGCCTGGACCAAGATTGGCAGTGGCCATGGCAGCACTAGAAGCCGAAGCTGTAGCAGTGGAGGCAGTTATGTCCCTGGGGGAGAGGAGGGCTTTTGTATGGGCTGAGCACCTGCACGGTGGTGGGAGACAGGCTTCTTGTCCATCCCTGGAACCCATCCGTGTGCATTTGCACAAATATGAGCTGGATCTCCAGCCTGAGTGCAGGGTCAGGAACTCTGGAGACCGGGTAGTAAACTTCGTTTGTAAATAATTACAAAGTCGAAGCGTACACACAGATATTGCAATAAAGCATATCAGGAAGTTATTAGAATTTTTCAAAGAGTTTTGAATTCCTGATTTTGAAAACTGCTGCAGCATTATAAAGCAAATATCCACAGGCTTAGAAGCAGAAATTAAATTTAAGAATGATCACATTTGACAAAAAAGAATTCTATTTTCATGTGACACTTTACATGAATCATTATAAGGAGACAATTACAAAATCAGGTTTTCCTTGTAATCGAAGATACAGAGATGGATTGTATAAACAGGTACTTTGAATTATATGCAAATCATGAAGTTACTTTTAGCTTCTTGTACAACCTCCACTAGTTTTAGGAAATGTCAGAGGAAACATTAAAATGTCATTGTATAAATTTACATTTAAAATTAAATTGAGATCTACATGAAATTGATTCACAGGAAAAGTCAAATCTTTAAAAAAAAATTGTTCTGCAAGAGTTATTGGCTCTAGATGTACTAAAATTCATATTATTAAATAATTTATCAGAAATGTATCTCAGTGTAGCCACTCCATATGGAATACCCTTAACAAGTGAATTTAAGTAAATTTGTGTCAGCAGAAAGACCATTAGGAATTATCAAAAAATATTTGTGATCTATTTGTGTTAGCAGCTGACATTGCTTTTAATTATATTGTTTGAAAACTAAGTTCCTAAGAGTACACTGGAGAAGGAAATGGCAACCCACTCCAGTACTCTTGCCTGGAAAATCCCATGGACGGAGAGCATGGTAAGCTACAGTCCATGGGGTCGCAAAGAGTCGGACACGACTGAGCGACTTCATTTCACTTCAAGAGTACACCTTCTTTTTTCTTTGTAAATGAATTTGTAGAAAAATGAGTTAGAAACCAAGATACCACATTAATAAATATTATTATTCATTGTGTTACATAAAATTATGACATAAAATGTTATCTTTTTTGCAATTTAAAAGTATATATTCATATATCACTATTATGAGCCTATTACTTTTTTTTTTTTAAAGGAAAAAGCTTTTTTTAGTACCTTTAATTGCACTTTTCTCCCTGGTTTTTGAAGTAAGGCCTCACAAATATATAGCTGCCCATCCCCCCTACCATTGTAGGTGTGGTAGTTGCTCAGTTGTGTCTGACTCTTTGCAACCCCATGAACTGTAGCCTCCAGGCTCTTCTGTCTATGGGAATTCTCCAGGCAAGCGTACCAAAGTGGGTAGCCATTCCCTTCTCCAGGGGATCTTCCCTGGCCCAGGGATTGAACCAGGTCTCCTGCATTGCAGGCAGATTCTTTACCGTCTGAGCCACCTGGGAAGCCCCTACCATTGCTCACCTCCTATTAGGCCCTAAACAAACTTCTTTCTAACATTTGAATCCACAGTGTTCTTCCGTATTGGCATTTCTTTGGTTATGATGTTTCTCCTGCTGAGAATGATCTCCATGCCGTCTTTCCTGTATAAGTCCTACCTATCCTTTAATTCTCAGTTCCGCCTATAGACATATTCTTATAGCACTTTTTTACATACATTAGCTATAGCCTTACTATTTTGTGATGTCATTAGTTGTTTATATGTTTCTTACTTTTGCTAGATTCTGATCTCCTTGAGGGCAAAGACTCTACTTCTTTAGTGGATACTGTTTCTTAGTACCTAATAACTGTGCTATTCATATTTTAGGACTTTAATTCATATTTTAAGAATTTAATGAATATGATTAAACAGAGTATTGAGCAGAACAGCAGTCAGCATCATTAATAATAAGGAGGTACTGATCATTTGGCTGAAGCATTGATGCGGGTTTGTCCACCTGATCAGCAAGCATCCTTGCTTTTTCGGTGCTATATTCTTGGAGAAGTGGCATAGAATCCAAAGTCTGACAAAAGGGAGGAGGTGAGAAGAAGGCAGCCTTAAAGCAGAAGGGATATCAGATGTACAGACCCAGAGAACATGGTGAGTCCCAGGAACTCAACATGCTTTCTTTCCCAAGATATATCCTTGTCCTGAGAAGGTGTCCTTCATGAAGAGATAAGGAATGTTTTTTGACCAAAAATTATAGAAATATTTTTCTCCCTCTCCAGGACCCCCAAATAAACTCTTAGAATTCATCTCTAGGTCAAAGATGATGGCAGTCAAAATATTTAACAAAATATTTCATGTAATGGGCATGTGCTCAGATGCTCACTCGTGTCCAACTCTTTGCAACCCCAGGGACTATAGCCCACAAGGCTTCTCTGTCCATGGAATTTTCCAGGCAAGAATACTGGAGTGGGTTGGCATTTTCTCCTCCAGGGGATCTTCCTGACCCAGGGATCAAACCTGGGTCTCTTATGTCTCCTGTATTGGCAGGTGGATTCTTTACCACTGGTGCCACCTGGGAAGCCCAATGTAATGGATGGAACTTTATCCCTAAAGTTTGGGCTTCCCTGGTGTCTCAGATGGTAAAGAATCTGCCAGCAATGTGGAAGACCTGGGTTCAATCCCTGGGTTAGGAAGATTCCCTGCCAGAGAGCATGGCAACCTACTCCAGTATTCTTGCCTGGAGAATCCCCATGGACAGAAGAGCCTGGTGGGCAATGGGGTCGCAAAGAGCTGGACACGACTGAGTGACTAAGCACAGCACAAAGTTTGAATCATTAGGTGTGTCCCTAGACCCTTTCCATCTACCAGCTCATTAGCTAATCAGTGATGTTATTGATCCAATTGGATGGCCTCCTGAGTTAATTAGCCTTTGCCACAGAGGTTCACTTCTGGGTATGGGATGGATAAGGATGACTTAGGTCTGTAGTTAGATACGGTGTCCCTACCTTCTGTGTCCAAGTCACAGTGGGAAACAGATAAGAACAAAGGATGATGGCAAACACAATCAGCACAAGAAAAAAAAAATAGCTTCTTAAAGTCTTCGCATACAAAGGGGAACTCGAGTCTGGTTTTCTAAATCCAGTGTGAAGGTCATATGTCTCCCCGAGTGGGACACATGCCTTAAGAGTTTCCCTAGGGTAAAATGCTTTTCTTTCTTTCTTTTTTAGTTCAGAACTTTAATTACATCTTAAAATATTGTAGTTGGTTGTATTATTTGTTGATTCCTTGATTTTGGCAGCTGTAGGTAACTAACAACTAGAAAAAAATCTGAAAAAAACCTGAAGATTTTATGCTGATTAAGGTCACAGGGCTTCTTTGTCTTTTCTGATCCTTGAGACTTTTGTTTTTAATGTGTCTTTCTTAAGTAGTCTAAGGAATCAATCCTAGAAAAAGAATTTATAAATATGATATTTTTGCATTTGTCCTATAATGTCTTAACATATGGCAAAAATTTCTATAAAAAGGGTATGAAAGCCCTCAAAAGGGTATGAAAGCGCCCAAAAGTAAAAGAGACATGAGCATACAACTAAATTTAGGTATTTATAAATACAAGTTATGTTTATGGGCTTGTAAATAATTTTCTTATTAAATATACTTCAATTACTGCTGATAATCAGGAGAAGGAAAGATAAGAGTGAGAATTCATATTTCACTTACAAAAACAACAAGTCCAAATGAAAGGTCGTGAGTGAAAGAAGAAGAATGAGTTTGTTTTGTATAGTAAAAGATGTTAAGAGTATATGTTATAAGCTGAGGCTGTCTTGGGACTTTAAAGATGCACCCTGTGAAATTTTAGAAGTTATTGATGAAATAGTATACCAAGGTGAACTATATTAAAATACTTTTGCCAGCCATTCTAGAAATCATGGTCCAAGTTGGCAAGGCAGTCAAGGCTGGTAGGTCGTGCACTTTTGACTGTCGCTTGGATTGCTGGGAGACACATCTTCCTCATTGGTTTCAGGTGACAGCTCAGTTCACTGTACAGGAGAGAGCCACTTGTAGAGAAAGAGAGAAGAGAGAGAGAAAGATTTAGCACTGCATTTTCACAGGGCAAGAAATTCCACCCCAGCTCCAATGTGTGTTGGCCCGTTGCCTGGGATCTCGTTAAGCACATGACCATCACTCTTCTGCCTATTTCTGGCCTGGATTTGGAGCTTGGTGGCTAAGCAAACTCTAGTCGGAGCTAAAATTAGGCAGCCACATTGCGACAAGACATGCTTGTCTTCAACAAAGAGGAGAAATCTATTTGAGAAAAAGTGGGGACTTCCCTGGTGGTGCAGTGGATGAGAGTCTGCCTCTCAATGCAGAGGACATGGGTTTGATCTCTGGGTTGGGAAGATTCCGTGTGTGACAGGTTAGCTCAGCCCATGTGCCACAACTGCTGAGCCCACGTGCAACTGCTGAAGCCCAGGCACCTGGAGGCCATGCTCTGCCAACAGAAGAAACCACCACAGTAAGAAGCCGTACACTGCAATCAAGAGTAGCCCCTGCTCACCACAACTAGAGCAAGGAGCAGCAACGAAGACCCAAGGCAGCCAAAAATGGATAAATAAATATTTTTTAAAAAAGAGAAAAGTTGGATCTGTCCTTGGGTCAATGTCAGTTGCATGCATCTTAGCAGTCTGTCTGTATTGTGCAAAATCTGAACTAAAATAAACCAACTAACTAGACTGAATTCTGATTTCCAACCCTCTAGTACTGCCACAGTAGCCCAGTTCTGTTATAAATACTAGTCTGGTTTAGCTGGAGAAGAGTTTAAGGAGTGTGGCAATGTAATGAACTATGGACATGGATGGTGAAAAACTGTGGGAATAGTTATAACCCTATCCTTTGGATTAAGGTAACTTTGTGATTTCAAAGATGTCAAAAATTTGAAGTCATTTGCATCTTAGGAGGAATGTATTTAAAGTCTGAGAGTTACAGCATTCTCTTTCACTTGATGAGTATCTAATAGAAGAGGGATTGTCATCAAAACTAAAGCAAAGTATAGTAACACTATGCCTTATTTAAAACATATTTTTCATTGTTAGTATATAGGAATGCAAGGGATTTCTGTGTGTTAATTTTATATCCTGCAACTTTACTATATTCGTTGATTAGTTCTAGTAATTTTCTGGTAGAGTCTTTAGGGTTTTCTATATAGAGGATCATGTTATCTGCAAACAGTGAGAGTTTCACTTCTTCTTTTCCTATCTGGATTCCTTTTACTTCTTTTTCTGCTCTGATTGTTGTGGCCAAAACTTCCAACACTATGTTGAACAGTAGTGGTGAGAGTGGGCACCCTTGTCTTGTTCCTGATTTCAGGGGAAATGCTTTCAATTTTTCACCATTGAGGGTGATGCTTGCTGTGGGTTTGTCATATATAGCTTTTATTATGTTGAGGTATGTTCCTTCTATTCCTGCTTTTTGAAGAGTTTTAATCATAAATGAGTGTTGAATTTTGTCAAAGGCTTTCTCTGCATCTATTGAGATAATCATATGGTTTTTATCTTTCAATTTGTTAATGTGGTGTATTACATTGATTGATTTGCGGATATTGAAGAATCCTTGCATTCCTGGGATAAAGCCCACTTGGTCGTGGTGTATGATTTTTTTAATATGTTGTTGGATTCTGTTTGCTAGAATTTTGTTAAGGATTTTTGCATCTATGTTCATCAGTGATATTGGCCTGTAGTTTTCTTTTTTGTGGCATCTTTGTCTGGTTTTGGAATTAGGGTGATGGTGCCTCATAGAATGAGTTTGGAAGTTTACTTTCTTCTGCAATTTTCTGGAAGAGTTTGAGTAAGATAGGTGTTAGCTCTTCTCTAAATTTTTGGTAGAATTCAGCTGTGAAGCCATCTGGTCCTGGGCTTTTGTTTGCTGGAAGATTTTTGATTACAGTTTCGATTTCCTTGCTTGTGATGGGTCTGTTAAGATCTTCTATTTCTTCCTGGTTCAGTTTTGGAAAGTTATACTTTTCTAAGAATTTGTCCATTTCATCCAAGTTGTCCATTTTATGGCATAGAGCTGCTGGTAGTAGCTCTTATTGATCCTTTGTATTTCAGTGTTGTCTGTTGTGATCTCTCCATTTTCATTTCTAATTTTGTTAATTTGGTTCTTCTCTCTTTGTTTCTTAATGAGTCTTGCTAATGGTTTGTCAATTTTGTTTATTTTTTCAAAAAACCAGCTTTTAGCTTTGTTGATTTTTGCTATGGTCTCTTTAGTTTTTTTGCATTTATTTCTGCCCTAATTTTTAAGATTTCTTTCCTTCTGCTAACCCTGGGGTTCTTCATTTCTTCCTTCTCTAGTTGCTTTAGGTGTAGAGTTAGGTTATTTATTTGGCTTTTTTCTTGTTTCTTGATGTAAGCCTGTAATGCTATGAACCTTCCCCTTAGCACTGCTTTTACAGTGTCCCATAGGTTTTGGGTTGTTGTGTTTTCATTTTCATTCATTTCTATACATATTTTGATTTCTTTTTTGATTTCTTCTATGATTTGTTGGTTATTCAGAGCATGTAAACATACCGTGTTCATGGATTGGAAGAAATCAATATTTCAAAATGGCTATTCTACCCAAAGCAATCTATAGATTCAATGCAATCCCTATCAAGCTACCAACGGTATTTTTCACAGAACTAGACCAAAGAATTTCACAATTTGTATGGAAATACAAAAAACCTCGAATAGCCAAAGTAATCTTGAGAAAGAAGAATGGAACTGGAAGAATCAACCTGCCTGACTTCAGACTATACTACAAAGCCACAGTCATCAAGACAGTATGGTACTGTCACAAAGACAGAAATATAGATCAGTGGGACAGAATAGAAAGCCCAGAGATAAATCCACGAACCTATGGACACCTTATCTTCGACAAAGGAGGCAAGGATATACAATGGAAAAAAGACAAACTCTTTAACAAGTGGTGCTGGGAAAACTGGTCAACCACTTGTAAAAGAATGAAACTAGAACACTTTCTAACACCATACACAAAAATGAACTCAAAATGTATTCAAGATCTAAATGTAAGACCAGAACTATAAAACTCCTAGAGGAGAACATAGGCAAAACACTCTCCGACATAAATCACAGCAAGATCCTCTATGACCCACCTCCCAGAATATTGGAAATAAAAGCAAAACTAAACAAATGGGACCTAATGAAACTTAAAAGCTTTTGCACTACAAAGGAAACTATAAGTAAGGTGAAAAGACAGCCCTCAGATTGGGAGAAAATAATAGCAAATGAAGAAACAGACAAAGGATTAATCTCAAAAATATACAAGCAACTCCTGCAGCTCAATTCCAGAAAAATAATGACCCAACAAAAAATGGGCCAAAGAACTAAACAGACATTTCTCCAAAGAAGACATACAGATGGCTAACAAACACATGAAAAGATGCTCAACATCACTCATTATCAGAGAAATGCAAATCAAAACCACAATGAGGTACCATTACACGCCAGTCAGGATGGCTGCTATCCAAAAGTCTACAAGCAATAAATGCTGGAGAGGGTGTGGAGAAAAGGGAACCCTCTTACACTGTTGTGGGAATGCAAACTAGTACAGCCACTATGGAGAACAGTGTGGAGATTCCTTAAAAAACTGGAAATAGAAACTGCCATTATGACCCGCAATCCCACTCTGGGCATACACACTGAGGGAACCAGATCTGAAAGAGACACGTGCACCCCAATGTTCATCGCAGCACTGTTTATAATAGCCAGGACATGGAAGCAACCTAGATGCCCATCAGCAGACGAATGGATAAGGAAGCTGTGGTACATATACACCATGGAATATTACTCAGCCATTAAAAAGAATTCATTTGAATCAGTTCTAATGAGATGGATGAAACTGGAGCCCATTATACAGAGTGAAGTAAGCCAGAAAGATAAAGAACATTACAGCATACTAACACATATATATGGAATTTAGAAAGATGGTAACGATAACCCTATATGCAAAACAGAAAAAGAGACACAGAAATACAGAACAGACTTTTGAACTCTGTGGGAGAAGGTGAGGGTGGGATGTTTCAAAAGAACAGCATGTATACTATCTATGGTGAAACAGATCACCAGCCCAGGTGGGATGCATGAGACAAGTGCTTGGGCCTGGTGCACTGGGAAGACCCAGAGGAATCGGGTGGAGAGGGAGGTGGGAGGGGGGATCGGGATGGGGAATACGTGTAAATCTATGGCTGATTCATATCAATGTATGACAAAACCCACTGAAATGTTGTGAAGTAATTAGCCTCCAACTAATAAAAAAATTAAAAAAAAAAAAACAAGAAAAAAAAACCAACATATTTTTACATATACTTTTCTAAACATCTCAGCCAAGATCTTTTGATCACCCACTTTATGACTGACTGAAAGATGAATGACTGAGATAAATCAGAGATTTCTCTGGCTTTCTAGGAGCATAGGTTATATATTGAGAGGCAAGAAATAAACACAGGGAAAATGAAATAGCAAAAAAGAATTCAATAGCAGTTTGAGATAAGATAGAGGCAATAGTTGTTATTATACAGGAGATACAGAGCTATACACTTACTTGAGAGATGAAGCTCTTGTAAGTCCAGAGGAAGTCTAAAGACAGAGTTCTTCAGCTCTTTTGTGCAAGGTCTCAAGCTCGAGGAACCAGACAATTAGATTGTTACTCTTTACACTATACAATATGTAATACTAGGGCCAAAATACAAACAACAGCAACAAAAAGGAACCAAACTAAATCACCCTCTTCTCTCCTCCAAATATAATAACCACTTTAAGGCCCCTGGTAATGCTAGGTTGATAACTTCTTTGTCATCGAAGTGATTAATCCCATTTCTCTTAAGACAGCTCACATATACTACCTCATTATGATCACGCTCCCATCTCTGTTCTTGCAGAGTATCTTAGCTCTGTGAATTGCATTACCATCCATCCATTCTCCTCAACCTTTGTATCAGGATTGAGCTTTTGTCTTGTTGACTCCTTGTCATGTCTAGTCCTTCTATCTAGTGGGGAGGAAGAGATTTAGCAGAATAACACCAAAGTTATATTCTAGTGGGAGGGGGATCAAATTAGGAAAGGAGAGGTGTGCTTGTATTATGGGTGCTGTATTCTGAGAAATACCAGGATCCCCTGCTGCTTTCCCGGAGTAGAGGCAGAACTGAGTTTTGCCAGCTTGAGACAAAAGGGGTTGGAATCTTGCTGGCCTCAGCCACAAGGGGCATGCAGTTGCAGGCTGGAGCCTGCACTATCAGGGTCATAAGATAAAGGAAGGAGGTTCTAGGCATCTTTATGAGTCCAACATTTTGAATTGAAATAGCAAAAAATTATTTTATACCCTGCCTTGAACCCTAACCCGATAACTAACTCAGTAAAGGTAGTTTCTGTTTGGTGACAGATTAAGTCTTCCCAGACACCATGGAGCATGTAAGAGCAAGGTTACATTGGAAACCTCTGGGTCATCATTGATCCATTGGATTGCCTCGAAAAAAGTTCACTACATTTCCACTTCTTCCTTATTTCAGGTGTCCAATTGCCTTCTAAAATCTATAAATTCTTTCTCTTGAAGATCTTTGGATCAGTCCAACTCTTTGCAATACAACTAACATCAGCTTAACATCAGCTCCCACTTTGGACTCCCATCATGACGTATTAAATGGCTTCACTACCTTTAGCTTTGATCTCTTGAAACCTTCCTCCAAGCAGTGGCCACCACTTCTGGTCAGGCCATTCCCTTGCTTAAAATTCTTCTGTGGTTTTCCACTGCCCTCTGGGTCAAGACATGTTAACTGCTTTTAGGTTGTCAAATGTGCTCTACCTCGTCTCAGAAACTGCCAACATTTTCTCTTTCTAGCCTAGAAGACCATTCCCTCTGTTTTTACTTCACGAATTCCAGCTCCTCCATCATGTCTTTCCTAACGCCTCCCACTTCTCCCCCACCTTAGGTTGTATATTCTTGTTTCTACAGCTTCTTGTACTCACCCTCCCCCACAACATAGCATCCATGATGTTTTTTATAGTTGGTTTTAAATTTAAAGTAGTCTTCCCCACAAACCTATAAGCTTTGTGAAGTTAGGGACCATGATATCTTGCTCATTGCAGTATGACCTGACTCATAGTTCATCAATGAAAGCTTGCTCTAATAAATCCAAGAGAGACCCCTCTTATTATACGATCAATGAAATATAAAGCATTTTGCATGAGGTAAGATAACCTTATAATGAGTTCTATAAGGTATTTTAAGCAGCTGCACAATAATTAAAATAATCAAATCAAAGCATCCAAGGGAAGTATAAACTTCTACTGATCTTATTTCATGTCACACTGAACAGTTGTATTCATTTAATCCAGATTCTCTAACGAGCACATATGTATGCCAGGTTTTGTTCTAGGTATTGGGAAACAGAAGTGACCTATTCAGATGGCTATTATCTGTGCTTTCATGGGGCTTCCATTCTAGTGGGGATAGAGAGACAGTTAAGTAATAAATATCAGTGACATAATTTTACTTATAAAGTGTAAAAGCAGAGAGTGGGAGTTGGAAGGCAATTACCCATGGAGATGGTATTGGAGTTGAGACATGGATGAAGACTAAATATATATATTTATTGGAAATATATGTATATATATTCCTTATTCTATGATACAATATCATAGAACCTGAAAGAACTTTACATAGTTACATAGTTATATCTATTGACATTTATTATATTAGAAATTAAAACTGAGAATTAACTAATATTTGCTTATTAATTTACTAAAAATAATAAATCTATTACATGTTAACATATTTTTTATAAAATATAGCTATACTTTCCAAGACAAAATAATTTTGGTGAGAATAGTGGCATTGTTCTATATTTTTTCGTCTCTTTAATATCTAGCTTAACAAAAGAGTTGGATTCTCATATCTGCTTCTGTATTTAATCTGTTGCCATATCATGTATCCTATACCCTCTGGAAAACTCCACTGTTTACTCATACAAGAGTAAAAGAGAAAAAGACAAATAGCATCTTAGTAATATTATGAAAATAGTTCATGGATTTTCCCTGAAATGGTTTGAGAGCCCTAGGGTTCCCTGAAACACATCTTGAAAACCATTTCTTTATACTTCTCTTATTTTTTCCCAGAGTGTGGGGCCTGAAGTAGATGTTCAATATATATCAATATTTATTTACACATAGAAATTGAAATGTGGTTTAACTGTTTTTCTGCCTGCAGTTTTATTATCCTTGCATATGAAAAGATACAGAAATCAACCAGTTTTCAGCCAGTGCAGAATTATAACTGTTTATTTGGTGAAGTGATGCAATTTAAGCATGTGGAGGGGTGGGGAACGTATATAATGCACACACTGCCCTGGGTCACCTAAAAATGTCAGTGCACACATGGGCAAGAGAAAGCTGGGATTGCAGGAGTTTCAGGAACCTGAGAGAGTGCCGGGAGGATGGATATGGAGCCAGTACTTGGTGCATTAATACAAGAGGTGCTTAGTCAGTGTGATTTTAATGCTCAAGAGAATGGAATAGGAGTTGGTGAGGTCTCATGGTTCATGAAAGATCCACTTTCCAGGCTAGGGTGAAACCTTGTGGATACTAATTCTCTCTAACCATTCATAAATCTCAAATGGCTTGTATGTGTGCGTGGTAAGTCGCTTCAGTCATGTCCAACTCTTTGCAACCCCATGGATTGTAGCCTGCCAGGCTTCTCTTTCCATGGCGATTCTCCAGGCAAAACTACTGCAGTGAGTTACCCTTCCCTCTTCCAGCGGATCTTCCAGAACCAGGGATCAAACCTGTGTCTCTTATGTCTTCTGTATTGGCAGGCAGGTTCTTCAGGTTCTTTACCACTAGCACCACCTGGGAAACCCTCAAATGACTTGATTTGTTATTAATATTAAAGTACATTCAGACTTTGTATGACACTGACTATAGCATCTAATAAAGTTTAGTAAAAGACAGAGATGCTGAGAAATGGGCACCCTCAACCTCCTTACAAATGATCTTTGTAGAAGAGCTTACCAGTAAGGTTTGCAAATGACAGAGCACCATGTAACCAGAGAGTAATGATGGTTCTGACAGAGGAAACCTCTCAGCATGGACATCTAACAAGCCAAATGACAGATTGCTAACTGAGTAGATTGTTTGGAGGGCCTTTTCTCTAAATTCCTGGGCTTCCCTGGTGGCTCAGATGGTAAAGAATTTGCCCATAGTGCAGGAGACCCAGGTTCAATCTCTGGGTTGGGAGAATCCCCTGGAGAAGGTAATGGCTACCCACTTCAGTATTCTTGCTTAGAGAATCCCAGAGCCAGAGGAATCTGGCCGGCTACAATCCATGGGGTCGCAAAGAGTCATATACAACTGAGCGACTAACACTTTCACTTTCTCTAAATTCCTATAGGAACGAAAAGCTCCATAATATTTTATGGAGTATGTGATATTTCTAAGTCATGGAGGGTTTTAGTTATACTGTACTGAGGACACGTGAAAGCAAAGACCCTTCTGAAGCTTTTAAAAAATGTATGAAAGTACCAATTTACTCCCCAGAAATCTAGTACTGTTACTTCAGAAAAACATCAGAGAAGAATAGAGGAAAACTAAGACACCGATGATATTTCTAGTGAAATTGGTGGCCAGCCTTTGTGCAGAGTCACAGTAGTGATGATAATTCTTTGGTTAAAATTCAGACATCAGAAGTTGGAACGGGAAGAATGTGAGACACCGAAGGAATCTCTTAAGGATTTATGTATCAAGTATTTTCTAATAAGGATGCATGTTTGGCCTTTTATAAGTGAACTAGAATGCGAGTGAGCTTTTCCCCTGAAGCACCTCTTGTGTTGCTCAATTCAGGCATGACCTTGACACTTGAGAAGCCAGGTCGTTCTGTTTCTTTCCTGAAGTCATCTGTTAACACCAGAAGTGTCCAGGCTGAGGGGAAATGAGATTTATGGTGGGCCAAGAAGATGGAGGAAGAGACGAAAAGTTTTATGAACATCTTATGACTTAATTTTACATTGCTTTCCTTAGACTGGAAGTTCAATTAGAAAATAAAGGATGTTTAATTGACTCAAAGACACTGTTGAAAAGTGCAAAATTTATGAATCATACAGTCATTCTAATGTGACTGATTTTTTCATGTTGACTTCCCCCTCTTCCTTGCGTTAACCTAACTATGTGAATTAGCTGGAGGTAACCTTAAGATATTCAGTATGCCTAGCTGGTTTTTCCAGAATATCTTAAAAGAATTTAGATCCAGTACTCCATAGCAGGATGAAGGCCAATATTTTACAGGCGTTGTGCTAAATAGAAATTTCACTGTTGTTCATTAATAAGATAAGACTCCTTCCTGATTTGGGGTTTCAAGGAATTTCTTCGATGTGTTCCTTGAGTCATCAACAAATTGAAAATATAGAAAATATCTGTAGAAAATGAAACAACATTCCATCCCCCCCAAAACCAAACAATGAAGGACAGCTGCTGACAGGGAGATTGGATTAACAAAGGAGCAAGTGTATGAAATGCAGTGGTATTTGCCCAGACACTGAGTTTCTTTCAGCCTCTCAGGCTGGCAGTGGTGACAGCCATCTGTCCTATCGTCTTGCCCTCTGCAGTCAGCCATCAATTTTCCACAAGGGCTCTCAGTGACAGCTCCCTCATAGTGACCATACTTGGACATGGGGTGTATGATACGTTTTATGAGAGTAGCTTCAAAGATTCAGGACCTAAGATACTGAGTCTGTGGAGAAGGAGGAATAGAAACATTTGTAGACAAGTCAAAGGCAGATGAAAACTTATAGACATTTACTAATTTGAGGAAACCGCAATATTTCTTTGTTATGTTTGATCGTGAAATCCCATGTCGTATGGGTCTGACTCTTGGTTCACATATCCTGGGGCTTGTTGTCTGAGTAAATCTAGAAAGATCTTAATAGGTTGCTCCTGAAAGTCAGAGAAAAGGTAAAACACAAACTTTCCTACATCTCACTTTGAGATGATTTTCCTTTTTTGTTTTAATAGCAAGGTCCACAAAATTCTCTTCTACTTCCCAGTTCTCTCTCTCTCTCCCGCAGCTGTTCTGCCCTCACTAGAAATAATATGCATAAAAGAGTATTCTCCAAATATGCATCAAAATTGGCATGCTATTTTCCTCCTGCTTGCACTGATGCTAGAGAGCACTCAGGCTTGGGTTTTAGAGCTCTAGGTTTCATGAAGAAAGATTTCAAGGATACATTTAAAATAATCTCCTTGAAATATTATTCTGATAAAAGAGCATGAGGTCATTGTGAATAGCCCTGGAAAACCAACATTTCATTTCAGGGAGAATTCAATAGCTACTTAGAATTGCTTTTGGTTGTTCTGAAGTTTTATCATCTCCAGTGCTGTTCATAATAAGTGAACTTATTTTCTGGGTAAAGAAGCATTTTTGTGATTTGAGGAGATACAAAATATAGGAATTGGGGCTAGGAATTCTACTTTTCTCTGTGTGTGTGCTGTAGAGGACAGAACTTTATATGTCTAAGATCATTTGCAAAATGTCTTAAGACTCAGGCTAGAACTTAGCTTAAACTCTAATCTAGAGAAGAAGTTTACTAGTCAATATGCTTGATTCTGGTTGGTAAGAAACAAATTTTAGAACACAGAGTTTTGGATGACTATTTAGCATCAGCAAATGTCAGAGGTCAGAGAGGAGAAGACAAAAGACACATAGAAATTAAGAAGTTACCAAAACAAAAAGCAGATTAGGAGAAAATGCAATGCAACAAAATATGAACTTCTCTGAATATAAGGAGCTCCTACAAAAATGTAAGATGATGTAAACACAAAAATGAGCCAAGAATATAGTCAAGTAATTCACAAAAAGAATGGTAAAGATTGAATAAATAATTGAAAATATGTTCAACCCAATAAGTAATTGGAGAAATACCAATAGAAAAAAGAAAGATAATTTTGCCTATTTTTTGGAAGGTAATAAATATACATCCAGTGTTGGAAAGGGGGTAGAAAAAGAACAAAATATGTTAAGAGGACCTTTGATCTAACTTTACAAAGACACACAGCTATGCTGAGACAGTTGGGGAAATTTTAAATATGGTTTGGGTATTAGAAGGCATGAGGGGATTGTGGTTGAAAAATCAACCACAATCAAATGCACAATTGGCGTGATATAGCTTATAAATATGTAAAAAGTTCTCATTAAGATGCAAAGTAAAATATTTACAGGTGAAATTGCATGATGGTCTAAGATTTGCATTAAACACACTCCAGAATAAAAAATATGTGGGTGTGGGATAGATGGAATCATATTGAGAAAATGTTGGTAATTTTTAGAGATGGGTGTATTAGCTTATTATAGTTGTCGTAACAAATACCACAGACAGTCGTTTAAATAACAGAAATCGATTTTCCACAGTTCTGGAGCCTAGAAGTCCAAGCGTAGGGTGTCGATGGTTTGGTTTCTTCTGAAGCCTCTCTCCTGACCTTGTAGCGACCGCATTGTTGCCATGTCCTCATGTGGTCCTTCCTCTGAACATACACATCCCTGGTGTTTCTTCTGTGTGTCCAAATTTCCTCTTCTTATAAGGACTCTAGACAGATTGGGTTAGGGTTTACCCCAGTGACTTCATTTTAACACAATCACCTCTTTAAAAGCACTATTCTCTAAATACAGTCATATCCCGAGATACTGGAGGTTAGGGCTTCCACATGTGAATTTGAGAGGGATAGAATTCAGTTCATAACAACAGTAGAAAATGAGTTTATATGGATTTATTATGCTCTTCTCTCTGCTTTTGGTACTCAATGGGTAAACATTTCCATAACATATTTTTTTAAAAGCACATTTGCTTGTACTATTTAGAAAAAAGAGGAAAAGAAAACGGTGAAGTAAAACCTATTTCCTATCTATCTCCTAATCTGTCTATGTTATTGCAGAAAGGGCTTCCTAGGTGACACTAATGGTGAAGAACCAATCTGCCTACGCAAGAGATGTAAAAGATGCAGATTTGACCCCTAGATCAGGAAGATCCCCTGGAGGAGGGCATGACAACCCACTCCAGTATTCTTGCCTGGAGAATTGCATGGACAGAGGAGCCTGGAGGGCTGTGGTCCATAGGGTCGCAAAGAGTCAGACACGACTGAAGTGACTTAGCACCCACAATTGCAGAAAAAATGGGTGGCAGTACACAGACCAAACTGCTAACAGCTGTTACTTCTGGAGAGGGTAGTGGGATAAGGGGAGGTAAAGGGGTCTTTTATATTTACTTCATGTTTTCTATACATTCACCATATGTTTTTTGTTCTTTGCTCTCTCTGTTGAATTGACAGTTTGCTTCTTTTTTAAACACAAAAAGAAAAATTTAATCTTTTATTGTAATCTGATAGCTTGAAAGTGATTTTTAAAAAATACATACGCACTTAGGTAAATATATTGAAGTCTTCCAAACAATAGAAGATATATTACTTTATTATTTCACTTACTACTGTATAATTTTTAAAAATATATGTTACTTTTTATATTAGTTTTAGGGCTTCCCTAGCAGTCCGGTGGCTAAGACTCTGTGTTTCCAGTGCAGGGGGTGGGAATTCAGTCCTTGGTCAGGGAACTAAGATCCCACATGCCATGTGGTATGGCCAAAAATTTTTAAAAATTAAAGTAGTTTTAGGTTCATAGCAAAACTGAGCAGAAGGCAAAGAGATTTCCCATGTGCTACCAGCTCCCATATGTACACAACCCACTCCAGTATCAAAATCCTACACCAGACTGGTACATTGGTTACAATTGACAAACTTAGACTGACTCGTCATTATCACTTAGAGTCCTTAGTTTATGTTAGAGTTTCCATTCTGTGGATTTTGACAAATGAATGATGACATGTATCCACCATTAGAGTATCATACAGAGTAGTTTCACGGCCCTAAAAATCATCTGTGCTTCACCTATTTATCCTTCCTTCTTCACCAACCTCCGATGAGCACTGATTCTTTTACTGTCTGAATAATTCCTTTTTCAGAATGTATTATAGCTGGAATCATACGGCATATAATCTTTTCATTTTGTAATATGCGGTTAAAGTTCCTTTGTGTCTTTGCTTGGCTTGATAGCTCCTTTCTTTGTAGTGCTAATAATCTATTGTCTGGAAGTATGAGAGTTTGCTTATCCATTCACCTGCTGAAGGACACCTTGGTTACTTCTAAGTTTTGTTAATTATAAATAATGCTGCTATAAACATTCATGTGCATGTTTTTGTGTAGACATAGGTTTTCAGCTCTTTTGTTAAATATTAAGGAGTGCAATTGCTGATCATGTGATAAGAGTATGTTTAGTTTTGTAGAAAACTGCCAACTGTCTTTCAAAGTGTCTGCACCAATTTGCATTCCCACCATTGTGATTGAGAATTCCTGGTCCTCTGCATAATATTGTCAGCATTTAGTGTTGTCAGTGTTCTAGATTGTGGCCATTCTGTTAAGTGTGTAATGGTATCTCACTGTTATCTTGTTTTGGATTTTCCTGATGATATTATGATGTGCAGCATCTTTCCATGTACTTATTTGCCATCTGTATAGCTTCTTTAGTGTGGAGTCTATTCAGGTCTTTAGTCCACATTTTAATGGTTGTTTAGGCTGTGAATTTTCTTATAGTTGAGTTTTATTTTTGCTTCTTCTTTTTTTCTCTGGTGCTATGGATCTTATTATCCTTTATTTTAGATTTTTTGGCTCTTTTAATGATTACCCTTAGTATTTTAATATGTCTTTAAAAAGCTGATGTCTGAGAATAATCTGAATCTGTATTTTCTCAATGAACAAACAAAATGTTTTAGCATAGTTTTACTTGTCTATATACATCACTGTTTTTGTCTCACATTTTGCAACCATTTGGATTTTTAGATTCAGTTTGTTAATGGTTTTATTAAACATTGTTAATCAACCATTGTTTAGACTTGATTATGTGATTGATTTATGTCTTGGTTCACTACAGTTTCTTTAATCCTGTATCATTCCTTCTCTGGTTTTTTTTTTTTTTCCCTCTCCAGAAAAAGATTTGTAATGAATAAGTATTCTCAATTCTTACATGTCTGAAATAACTTTTGCCCTGGAACTTAATGCTAGTTTGGCTGGGTATAGAATTGTAGGTCAAAATATTTTCCTTCAGGTCTTCAAAGTATTGCTGTATTGTCTTCTAGATTCCACTGTTGCTTGTTTAGAAGTCTCATACCAATTGGAATCTTTTTCCTATTAAAATAACTTTCTCCTTCTTTCTGGAAACTTTAAAAATTTTCTATTTATCTTATATATTTTGAAATTTCACAATGATTTTCTCATCTATAAATCTTTTTATTTATTTTGACTAGCATTCTTCAAAATGAAGGCTAATACTTTTCTAAAGTTCTAGGAAATTTTCTTTGATTAACTGTATTTTCTTCTTTTCCTTATAAAACTTCTATTAATATGTGTACAGAGAATGGAACTTCTACATCTACCCTTGTAGCTCTTAATTTTATTCCAAAACCTCTTTGTGTCTTTTTTTTCCCCTTGCATAATGTTCTGGAGTAATTATGTGATTTGGTGGGGCAGCTTACTGATTTGTTTTACTTTTTGATTGTTATGCTAGTTAATTCATGCATTGAGTTTTAAAAAGCAACAGATTTAAAATTTCCAAGCTCTTTAGTAGTTTCTTTTTCAAGGGGAGGCATGCTACCATTTCAGATCTCTCTGAGGATGTCAGTAATACTTATTTTCAATTATTGTTGTTTGTCCTGTTTTTTAAAAGTGTGTTTATTATAATATCTTTTCCCTTGATTATTAGTCATTTCATTTCTGCTTTCTTTAGACACTTGGTACTTCCTGGCTGTGCACTCAATTTTGTATTTGATAATTCTCATTAATGTGTTCATAGAGTCTAGTTGTGTGTAAAAAAAAACAATTTGTGGATTTGACTAGGTGTGCTATCAAATGTTCATATCTTTCTTGAGTGAGGGTTCCCTGTTCTTCTGGTTGTGCCTGCTACTTGGAGCTTCACCTATCTAGGCTAAGTTCCCATACTTCCTTTTACTTGACAATGGATCTATATTACTTAGTAACTTTAAAAGCAATAAAAATAAAATTTAAAGCATTAAAATATTTAAAAGATGGAATGTCAGTGTTTTACTGCAATAAATGATTTCTCACTTCCTGAATCTAGCCAGTGCACCTTTAAGTTTACATTTCAAAAAAAAATGGTTAGGGTGTGATTACCTCTTAATAAACTGTGTGACAGTTGAGAATCTTTACCTTCTAATAAAACCTTTTAGTGAGAAATAAATATATATGATATTAAATGTATATTTATTACATTAAATACATTTATATATCTATAAATTTATTTTTATAATAGTTTGCATATATTAAAAAGTGAATGTTTGCATATGTCAGAAAAAAGCAAGTAGGTTTGTGTTAGTATTGTTATTTCTTACCATTCTTTGATGTTGTCCTAGGGAAAATTCTTACTAACTTGAGTTTTATTTGTCAGGGCAGGAACTAAATCTATTATACTATTTGAACAAGCACGACTCTGAAAGGTTAACCAAATTCAAGGGTTATTAAAAGTAAGTCACTCAGAATATTTTGTAAGCATAATTTTGGGAGGAAGGTAATGAGACAAAGATAGAAACTGAAATTATTTTCCTTACCAAAAATCAGTAATGTATAATCATTTCTATATCATTTCTGTAATGGCAGTTTTAAATAGTGATAGTCAGGCACAAATATAAACTCCCAACCATTGCAAACATAGATTGTCCTTAATACCATTTATTCCAGTTAGTTTGAAGATTATCTGAAATATGTCACTATTGATATCCTTAATTGATAACTGCTACAATAGAGATGGTCAAAGTCATTTTACAACTAGAGGACTTAAAGCTCAGACTTAAATATCCTTATCAAAAACACACACAATCAATTAAAAATGTCTGAAAAGTAACTTGGATTCTAGATGAATAGTTTTTGTTATTCTCTGCACTAGATTGATTTATTTATTCTTTTATTCATTTAACCACACTCCACTCAACTGACTATCTGATATTTAACAATAAATACTCACTAAACAATGTAGTTCTGCATGTGTCTGTTGGCTGTCCCAAGTCGTTTATAATGCTTTGAATAAATTTTGAAAACCTACTAGAATTGATAACTTTGATTCAGCCTGTGCTAAAATGAGTTATGTCAATTAGCACTTTCATGGAAGTTTCCTTAATGTTAAGTGGAAAAGAGTTAAACAGATTTTTTACTAACGGACTTTTTCAGAGCCTTGACTAAGCTAATGGTCACTTTTCATATCCTAGTAGGAATAGTATACTGAGTTTTTCAAACTTATTTTACCAAGAAGTACTTTTTTTCTTCTCCCCCAAACATCTTGTTCATTGATGTTCTGTGGGATACACTTAGTATTACTGGGTTGAGAGTTACTTTCTTCTTGTTTTCTGTCTTGTATAACATGCTTTGCTTTTTTCTTCTTGGATATTCCAGTAATAGTGTGAGAAGAATCAATAATTTTCACTGTAATTCTTTTTCTGTAAATATGTTATTCTATGACCTATCAAGTACATGCAGAATGATACAGATATATAGGAATCCTAGTAGATACTGCTGTGATGGTGATTTATCTCTAATCGAAAACAATACTTGTCTTTTTCCTCGGTGGCCACATGAGGGAGCTAAAAAGAGTTAAAGCTTTACTTTTTTTCTTTAATACGAAATTTTTTATCCACTTTAAAATATTGATGTGAGTGACTTAATATCAAATTTTACTTTTTTCAAGTTCATTTTTAAGAAGTCTGTTAACAGTATTATCTCAGGGAAAAGAAAAGTATCGACAGAGGAGCAGTACTCTATATTGCCACAAAAATTCAGGTGAGTATGTATGTGTATGTGTGTGTGTGTGATTTTTTTCTCAGTGGACCAGAGGCTAAGGAGGTATAAACTTTCAGAAGGAAATCTGTACATTTATATATCTAAGAATTAAGGTTGTATTTTAATATGATACATATTTTATGTTTTAAATTACTTACAGTTAGTCTTCTGAGCATTTTTTCCACAATATAATATTATATCTAAAATTCATCCTAGTTGTGCATGGAAATGTATTTCACTTATTTTCACTGGTATATTAACATTCCATTTTTTTTTGTCCTTGCCACAAATTATTCACCGGTTTTATGTATATATACATGGATTTTATTTTTAATCTTGTTCGAATGGAGACTACATTTTCATACTATGTCTCATGGTGCAAATGCAAAGTAATTTTCCAAGGATAGTCTGAATTCCTTGGAATAGAGTTGTGCACATATTTGTATTAAAAAGATAATTCTCGTTTTATTTCAAAGTTTGTTCTAGAAGTGAATAAGAATTCCTATTGCTCTACATCTTTGCCAACACTTTTTTTTTCACAATTAAAAATATTACCAATTGAGTATATTTCAAATGTTATATTATTGAGATCTTAACGAACATTGCTTTAATCTCTATTGAGATTTTTAATATATGTATACTTATTAATTTATGACTGTGCCGGGTCTTTGTTGCTTTGCACGGGCTTTCTCTAGCTCTCTAGTGAGACCTCTTCTTTGTTGTGGTATGCGGCTTCTCATCTGTGGTGGACTCGCTTGCTGCGGAGCGTGGGCTCAGGGTTGCAGGCTTTGGTAGTTGCACCTCCTGGGCGCTCGAGCCCAGTCTCAGCAGTTGTGGCACGTGGGCTTAGCTGCTCCGCAGCATGTGGAATCTTCCTGGATCGAACTTTTGTTTCCTGCATTGGCAGGTGGATTCTTATCCACTTCCCTGCCAGGGAAGTCCCTATTGAGGTTTTTTAAATAGGCTTGTTGGGCATTTGTGTTTCCTCTTTTGTGAAATGCCAATTTATGACCTTTGTCTATTTTCCTTTTGGAGTGTTTGTGTTCTCATTGTTTTGTGCAGTTTTTATCGTCTATATATGAATCTTTTATGGTTATTATGTACATTTTGCCTTCTTATTCTCCTTACGGTATATTTTGGTAAAACGATCTTAATTTTAGTTTTTGAATTTATCAGTTTTTCTTTATGGTTTGTGCTTTTTTGTGCTCTTTTAAATATTTTTTTTAAAGATTTTTTGATGTGGACCATTTTTACAGTCTTTATTGAATTTGTAACAATATTGCTACTGTTTTATGTTTTTGTTTTTTGGACCCAAGACCTGTGGGATCTTAGCTCCTTGACCAGAGATTGAACCCACATCTCCTGTGGTGGAAGGAGAATTATTAACCACTGGACTGCAGGGAAGTCCCTGGGCCCTGTTTAAAAATCTTTCTCTGTGTGTGGCGGAGGTCAGTAAGATACGATATTCTAAATGTTTACATATTTTGACTTTCACATCTTCACTTTTAAAAAAATCTGAATTGATTTTTGTGTAGAAGATGATAAAGGGATGCAATTTGATTATTTTTATATTGTTAATCAATTTTAACAGCTTCAGTAGTTGAATAGTTTATCCTTTCTTATAACTAGCCTCCTATATTAAACTCTCATTAATTCTAATAATTTGTAGGTTATTTTGGAGTTTTCTATGTTAATCTGAATATTATGATTTTCTGTTTCTTTTCTTCCCAATAATTGTACCTTTTTGGTTCTTCTCATCTTTACATATTTATCAGGTATCTTGTCTCATTTCTGTTCCATTGATCTATATTTCTGTCTTTGTGCCAGTACCATACTGTCTTGATGACTGTGGCTGTGTAGTAGAGTCTGAAGTCAGGCAGGTTGATTCCTCCAGTTCCATTCTTCTTTCTCAAGATTACTTTGGCTATTCGAGGTTTTTTTTGTGTAGAAGATCATAAAGGGATGCAATTTGATTATTTTTATATTGTTAATCAATTTTAACAGCTTCAGTAGTTGAATAGTTTATCCTTTCTTATAACTAGCCTCCTATATTAAACTCTCATTAATTCTAATAATTTGTAGGTTATTTTGGAGTTTTCTATGTTAATCTGAATATTATGATTTTCTGTTTCTTTTCTTCCCAATAATTGTAACTTTTTGGTTCTTCTCATCTTTACATATTTATCAGGTATCTTGTCTCATTCCTTATTTTAAAAAGAATATTTCCAATATTTCACCACTAAAATAATTTGATTTTTGGAGGTTAACCCTTTGCCAGCTTAAAATATTTCCCTTCTATCCCCAGTTTGGTTAGAGTATTTACTAAAAATGAGAACTGAATTTTATGAAATCTATCCTCTACACTTATTAGGATTGTCATAGGTTTTTTTCCCTAAACAGTTAACATGATAAATGACATCAGTGGATTTGCTAGATTTGATTTACAAATATTCTAAATAGTTTATTCAGCATTTTGTGTTCATGTTTATGAATGTCCTAGGAAAGTAATTTTCTTTTCTTTTTTTTTAAATATCATGCTATATTAGCAACTTAGAATTAGTTGGGATGTATTTCCTCTTTTGCTTATTCTGATAGAGATTGCATAAGGTCGGAGTGGTCTATTCCTTGAAAGTTTGACAAAACTTGTCTGTAACTTGCTTAAAAGTTTGATAGAATCAGATGCTTCCTTTGTAGAATAACCTGCAAGTGTGATACAGTTTATTTAGTAGGTCTTTTGAAGACTATACAAGCTTTCTATTTCTTTTGCAGTTGATTTTGGTAAGTTTTATAATAGTGGGAAACTTTAATACCCCACTCACACCTATGGATAGATCAACTAAACAGAAAATTAACAAGGAAACACAAACTTTAAATGACACAATGGACCAGCTAGACCTAATTGATATCTATAGGACATTTCACCCCATGACAATCAACTTCACCTTTTTCTCAAGTGCACATGGAACCTTCTCCAGAATAGATCACTTCCTTGGCCATAAATCTAGCCTTGGTAAATTCAAAAAAACTGAAATCATTCCAGTCATCTTTTCTGACCACAGTGCAGTAAGATTAGATCTCAATTACAGGAAAAAAATTATTAAAAATTCAAACATATGGAGGCTAAATAACACGCTTCTGAATAACCAACAAATCATAGAAGAAATCAAAAAAGAAATCAAAATATACATAGAAATGAATGAAAATGAAAACACAACAACCCAAAACCTATGGGACACTGTAAAAGCAGTGCTAAGGGGAAGGTTCATAGCATTACAGGCTTACCTCAAGAAACAAGAAAAAAGTCAAATAAATAACCTAACTCTACACCTAAAGGTAAGTTTTAAAAATAAGAGTTTAGCTAGTTCATCCTAGTTTTCCAATTACATGAAAGAATTTATAGTAGTAGTTTCTTAACTTTTTAATTACTGCTGTATCTGTGACTATATTTTTTCTTTTAACTAGTGTTTTAAATATTAGTAGTTTTGATTTTTCCCCCTTTGCTCAAACTTGCTAGAGATTTGTCAATTTTATTAGTATGTTTAAACACTCAAATTTTGACTTTATTGGGCCTCTCATAGTTTTATTTCCTTCCTTTAAAAATAAAATTTTTCTTTATCAAAATTTTCTGAACACACAACTTAAGCAGTAAAATAATTTTAAAAATTAGTTTTCAGAAAATCGTAGGCTTCTGACTTTTTTCTCCCATTCCTGCCTTCTTGGACACATGACTTTCATTTCTTTTTGCTGATTATTTTGATATTTATTGCCGAGACTCTAAATGACAGATTTTTACTGTTACTTCCTATTTTTTTAAGGTCAGTGTTAATTAACAGTGATAAATCTCATTCTAGTCTCCTATGCTTGCTTATTTGTAAGTTACTAGTCCCAGAGTAAGAAATCTGGCTCTTAGTTAATTGCTTAATTCTTATATATACATGTGTATATATACATGTATGTATATGTCGGTAGAAGTATCAGAATTGTTCATTTGTACCTTCATTGGAAATGACTTTATTAACTAGAGAATACTGCCTACGTGCTGTTTCTTTTGCCTTTAGTTTCGCAGACTCCATTAATTTTTAAGTTACTGAGGACAACGTACCCCCCTACTCCCCAACCTCAGGGTATTGTTTCATATATTTGTAATAGATCGTGTCACTTTCTGCCTTCCAATCTGTGATTCTCCTCAACCATCTAAATAATTTCTAAAAATGTGCATTCATTACGGTTATTCTTTGTGCTGTAAAGTTCTGTAGTCGTAGTGGCTCAGTTGTGTCTGGCTCTTTGCGACCCCATGGACTGTAGCCCTCCAGGCAGGGATTCTGGAGTGGGTTGCCATTTTCTTCTTCAGGGGACCAAACCCAGGTCTGCATTGCAGGCAGATACTTTACTGTTTGAGCTACACGGGAAGCCCAAAAAAGTTCTGTGGATTTTGACAAATACATACTGTTTTGTAACTTTAATTACAGTATCATATAGAACATTTTCACTGCCCTAAAAGTCACCTGTACTTATCATAGTCAGCTCCTCCTCCTTATCCTGAAACCTCTGACAACCACTAGTGTTTTTACTTTTGCATTTTTCAGAATGTCGTAGTGTTGGAATCATACAGTATATAGCCTTTTAGATGCTCCCTTTAACTTAGCAACAAGCATTTAAGGTTTATGTATGCTTTTTGAGGGTTGATACCTAATTTCTTTTTTAAAAAAATGTTTATTTGATGTGCTGGGTCTTATTTGTGGCACGTGGGATCTTTAGTTCTGGCTTACGGGATCTTTTCCTTTTAGATGGGCATGTGCACTCTTGGTTGCCACGTGGGATCTAATTCCCTGACTAGGGATCGAACCTGGGCCCCCTGCACTGGGAGCGCAGGGTCTTAGCCACTGGACCACCAGGGGAGTCTTGCTAACTTCCTTTTAACATTGAATAATGTTCCATTGTATGAATGTGACATAGTTTTGTTTTTTTTTTAATCCTTTCACCCATTGAAGGACTTCTTCATTGCCTTTAGTTTTGGGAGATTATGAGTAAAGCTATTATATATGTTTGTGTGCAAGATTTATGAAAACATGTTTTTAAATCAACTGGGTAAATATCCAGAAGTGTAGTTGCTGGACTGTATGGTAAAATCATGTTTAGTTTTGTAATAAAGTATCAAACTGCCTTCCAAAATGGCTATGTCATTTTGCATTCCCAGCAGCACCGAATGGAAATTCCTGTTGCTTTTCACCCTTGCCAGCACTTGGCATTGTTGGTTTTTTGTATGTCATTCATTCTAATAAGTGTGTGGTGGTATCCCATTATTGTCCTAAAATAGTTTTAAATAGTGAATTAAATCAAAACCATTTGTATTAATTAGTGATTTGGATTAGCTGATATATCTGATTAACTTTTAGTTGTTTTTAAAAATAACTTGATTGCATTTAAAAATACTACTTATTTCATTTTTAAGACCTGCACATATACCTCAGATATTTAATGGAATGTAAACACTTGTGAGAACTAGAGAAAAAGACATGATTCTCCTATATAAATATATTGAGATCAGTTGCCTCCTATAAAATGCAATATTAATACAAAGATTGATTTCTAAATTTTCTTATATGGTATATTGAGAGTTCAATTTATTTAAGAACCATTTGAATTATTTTTCAATTTTATATTAAAAAGTTTAATGTCTTAAAAAGACCAAACTAATGGGGGAAGAGACCAAGGTATTTGCATATCCCCACAAAAGGAAAATCCTATAGAAGTGAAATTGCACAATAATAAGGAAACAGAAGGAAACAGAATGAGAGAGCCCGTGTACTGTATTATTTGTTAAATGTTTGCTGAATTATGAATGAATTCATTCATTCAGTTCAACTATTTTTTGAGCCTTTCCTATATAGTAGATAGCTAGGAACACAACAGTGAATAAAAACAGGCAAGATCCTTACTCTTATGCAACTTCTAGGCTAGTAAATGAATTTGGAGGATGAATGAATGAGTAAATACTACAACATTCTTTAATGGTCATGTCATAAGCTCTTGCGGTCTTAAATAATTTGAATGAAATATTTGAAATTTCATCTCACCAGATGCTACTTGTGCTGTGACTGCTTATCTCCTTGCCCGTTTTTAGGTTAATTTTGCTCTAGAAATCCCCAGGCTTGGTCATGTGCATGGCTGCTGTCTGCAAGGTAACATCCAGAGAGCTCATTACATCCATATGCTGGGGGGATAGGGAACATGTTTCTGGGATGGGTGAATGATTTTTCACTTCTGTCAGAGAGATCAAATTATCAGCAGGGCTGCTAATCTGCCTATCTGCAAAAATAGCCAGAAATATGCACAAATGTAAACATAAAAGGAGACACTCATAATTTGCATAGCTCTCGTGTTTGTCCGTCAGTCACCCTAAGTGCTTGTAAGCTGTGAGGCCGGACACAAATGTGCTGTAGCTTGAGGAATTGTCGTTTTATCTTCTGATGAGATACTTTATTATCGCCATTAATTGATTAAACATTTTCAACACTCTCGGAGTAAACCCGTCACGCCGTCTATTTCTACCTTGGGCTTCTGTTGATGGTCAGAGTGTGCCAAACATCCAGACTAAATGAAAATATACCCTCCAGGAACCATGCGCGGCATCCTCATAACAAGCTACGGCACCTCTCTGAAGCACGGCTGCTATGTCGTGGGGAATCCCGGGAATCTTTAGCTTAACTCAGGGTGCTTGGAGGGCGGGAGTGTGAGTGGCGCTGGAGGCTTCATGCGTGCGGATGATTGGCATACTCAGGTCCCTCATTTTGAGGGCAAAGGAGTAGTGTCAAGGCACAGATTAGGTACCCTGGGATAACTGGGATTTGTGACGATCCCTCAGTTGACAATGTGAGTTCCAGCCAGATCTCAGAAGCTGTCCCGGGGCTGAACTTCTGTGGTTTGGTGGATCAAGAGAGGGTGCTGATTTCCCTGTTGCATGTGCCTTTCCCGTTTAAAATTCTCTATCAAATTCAAGTGAAGAGAGAAATGATCCCCCGCTTGCTGCTCCATCGCCAAGATGGTTCTAAAGCCTGGGAAAGAGAGTGGGGGTGGGGAAAGGGACGAGCTTGGCTAAATGGAAAGTGTTGAGATGATTCAAAGGGCTTGTGCTGACAGAGCAGGGGTGGCTTGACCTTCTGTGGGGGCCGCAGAGGCAGCTTCCTACTGGTGGTTATTTAGGGTGCTGGAAAGCCTGCCTGCCCTGAAATATCTCTCCGTGCCATCTTGCCAGGTTCTGAAATTCCCACAAGAGTCAGCCACCACTTAAAGGCATTGTGTCTCCAGGAGGCCCGGCCAGGAGCGCAGCCGTCCATAGGGTCACTGGACACAATTAACCCGTAGTCGCCCGGAAACCCGGAACCTGGCTGCGGAGAACAGCTCCCAGCTGTTGGTAACCCAACACTGCCTTGCTAAGAGAAGCTTTTCGACAGCCTCTTCACATAAGTGGGGGAAATGGGTGCCGCAAAGCTCTGGATCGGGAGCGTAATGGCTTCCATGGGAGCAGCCAGATCGCCACAGTGATGGTGTCTCCATTCCATCCTCCCTGGGTAGGGAAGGCTAGACTGCAGCTACTGAGAGGAATGTGGAAATGCAAACAGCATCCAGCAGCGCACATACGTTCATGGGTGATGGGTCCTACGTGGAATCAGGGAGCTCTTGAGTCACACCCTTAGCTGGTTAACTCTGAGGGAAGAAGACCACTGTCTACCGTGATTTGGTGTTCATCTCCCTCCCCCCCAATATCCTGTCATTGGTCAGTAAATATGTCTGAAAGTTTCTCCGCGGTTATTTCTTTGGAGGGTTATTTCTAGGAGGCACCTGTTAAAAGGTAAACATGTTCTCAGAGAGGGATAACCTGGCATTTTTCAGAACTGAGAGCATTCACGAGAATTAAATCATCTCATAGGATAGTCTGAAAGAAAGCTTGGAAGCTTGGTATGCTGCTGCTATGCATGAGAAAAACATTCTTCACAAAGTACTAGACCCGCCAGCCAGCTAGCAGGGGAGTGACCCCCTTCCTACTAAGGGTGGTTAGAGGGTTACCTGCTCTCTTCCTAAAACTAAATTCTTGGGATGGTTATTTAGGGCTGCCTTTCTCTCTTCTGGCTTTGCTTCTCTTCTTTCTTTGTCTTGGTGTCTCTTTTTGAATTCCCTCCAGGGGATGGAAAGCTGCACCCGCATATCCCCCTCTACTTTCCTCAGGGGCAGGCCGGCCGCCCTTCCTTAGAACGTGCTTCTGGGAGCTGGCTATGTACCTGTGCCTCGCAGGCCGCCTACCGACAGTGTGGCAGTTTAGGAGCAGACTCCCTGAACGGGCCCTGCTGGCGAATCTTCCCTAAAAGCAACAACTGTGGGTCCCAACAGAGAAAGGGTAGCGATCACGCCCCCCCAGGGGACAGACAGGAGCCTATAAAAGAGCCTAGAAACAATAGGGGCCTCAAAGTCAAGGAGTACTAGGAATGCCAAAGAGAGAGCATTGGATTGGATGTGAGAAGAAGTCAGATGGACTTGGGTTTAAAACTCAGTAAAATTTTAAAGTGTGCCTCCTTGAAGTTACTTAATGTCTTTGAGCCTAAATTTTCTTTTACAAATGATAGATGAATAGTAATATCTGCTTCATGAGGTGTAATTAAAAGCACATGGTTGATCAGCACTGTGATCCTGGCTCAAATAGGCATTTAAAATATTCATTGTCATGCTGATAGTTAACAGCATTTTCAGCAGAGTGGTGAACTGAGCGTGAATAGGAAGTTAGGAAGTGAAGTCCAGTTGGAAAGGGAGATAGAGTTACAGGATTAACTTTTGGCTCAGGTGGGGTGGAAATAATGATTTTTTTAGGATGAAGGAAACTTGAGCATGGGTGTATATTCAAAGAGAAGTTAGAGATGTGATATTCAAGAAAAAAGGATAGTTTATAAATCAATAATAACTAAATAATGCTGAATAACTCAATAGGAAGTAGATGTGATCTCAAGACAAGGATTATTATCCTAAAGGAGCAGGGACACGTTTTACTTTGAAAGAAAGGGAAGCCTTGTAAGGGTGGATAAATATTTCATGAGTTTTGAAGTGGTGGAAACAGAGGGAATTTGAGAGATTCATGCCTCGTGGATTCGAATCTATAGAAAGCATTGGTAGTAACTATAGCATCATGGCCTTTGGAAGAATAATAAAGCCTTGCAAAACCACAAATCTACACGCCAGTGCTCTTCACCATCCAGGGGCTGTTACTGGACTTCAATATGAGACATCATAAGGGGATTATAAGTGAAAGTCAAAGTGAAGTCACTCAGTTGTGTCCGACTCTTTGCGACCCCATGAACTGTAGCCCACCAGGCTCCTCAGTCCATGGAATTTTCCAGGCAAGAGTACTAGAGTGGGTTGCCATTTCCTTCTCCAGGGGATCTTCCCAACCCAGGGATCGAACCCGGGTCTCCTGCACTGCAGGCAGACACTTTACCGTCTGAGCCACCAGGGAAGCCCAAGGGGATTATACCAGAATGTAAATCAGTTGTATGGCTAAGGGCATTAGTTAATTCAGCCATGTTTTTTTTTTTCCCCCTTAGCAAGACTTTCTCAATGGTAGAAAGAGTTTTCTTTTAGATTCTGATGCTAGCTTCTTGCCTTGTCGTAGAATGGTAACACATAGTCACACATAGCCATGTTGACTGGCTACATAGAGTTGCATTGCTATAAGCCACTGAATTTTGGAGGGTTGTTTGTTGTTGCAGCTGAGACTGACCCAGTCAATTGCTATGGTCTGAATATTTGTGTCCTCCCCAAATTCAGACTTTGAAATCTTAACCCACAAAGATGATGGTATTAGGAGGCAAGATCTGTGGGAGGTGCTTCAGTCATGAGAGTGGAGCCCTCAGTAAGTCTGTGTGTGTGTGTGTGTGTGCGCACGCGCTAAGTTGCTTCAGTCATGTCTGACTCTCTGCAACCATATGGACTGCAACCTGCCAGGCTCCTCTGTCCATGGGATTTCCCAGGCAAAAATACTAGAGTGGGTTGCCATGCCCTCCTCCAGGGCGTCTTCCTGACCCTGGGATCCAACCCATGTCTCCTGCATTGGCAGGTGGATCCTTTACCTCTAGCGCCACCTAGGAAGTTCTCAGTGAGTGTAATTAGTGCCTTATAAAAGAAGGTCCAGAGAGAGACTGCCAGCCCCTTCTGCCATTTGAGAACACATGGTGAGGAGGCTCTGGTATGACCAGAACACCACCGTGCTGGTGCCTTGATCATGGAATTCGTAGCCTCCAGAACTGTGAGCAAAAGCCACCCAGCCTATGATATTTCATTGTAACAGCCCTAACAGACTAGGACAGCTAACACAGCAGGTTTGGGGAAATAGAAGAAAAGGCAAGGGTAAGTAGATTGTAGTCAGAGAAGGAACATTCAGGATTGCAGATGTCAGGGGACTTGTGGAATGCTTTGTGTGCCTTAGGTGTAGGGAGGCAGAAAGATGGGTGCTAAAGACCAAGTCCATAAATGGAATGTAATGGCTTTAGAATTCCAGTTGGAATTTGGTGTAGCATTCTGTCGTCATTTAAACATTCTTTTTCCATGTATGGTGAGGATAGTTGGAGGACAGTTGTCTATGTCTATGGAGATTTTGGAGTTAAAATTGCCTAGACCTGTATCTTGGCTCCATCACTGTCTGGTTGTTGTCCTTGAGCAAGACACTTTGCTGAAATTCATTTTCCTCGTCTGTGAACTTATGGACAACCCTGTGTACTCTACAGTGTGGAGTACAGTTCATGACAACCCGGGATAAGACGTGTAAAGCAAATGGCATCTGAGCGCTTATTGAGCCCCTAATGCAAATGACTTTCTCTTGTTTCTGTCATAGCCAGAGTGGAGGCCTTCCTGATCTTGCTACATGGCCACTCTCCAATGCAACTTTTTTGCAGCTATAGGGATGTCTATAATCTACACCTTCCAATGTGGTAGATATTACCTCTTTGTGGCCGAATACTTGAAATGTTTGCCAGTGCAGCTGAAGACTGATAGTTTAATTTTGTATCATTTTAATTAATTTAAAATTTAATTTAAATAGCTACATGTGACTAGTGGGTACCATATTGGATGACATGGCTGGCCTATAGGCATTATTGTTCTAATCTCTTCCAATCTGTCTTTTTCTGGTCCATCTTGTGTACCGCTGTCTGAGTTAGCTTACAGAAGCACCCCTTTTGTCATATGATTCTTTCATCTCAAACATCTTTAGTAGTTCTGTGTTTTCTAGAAAACAAAATGAGATAGAGTCTGAGCAAGGAAAGAAGAGGCCAAGAAAAGAGAAGTGAGAGTCAGTCTTCTTTGGAGAAACAGAAGCAACAGAATATGTACATATATGTATGCATAGATAGATATATAGATAAGAATTTATCTTAGAGAATTGGCTCATGTGGCTGTGGAAGATGGCAAGTCTAAAATCTGCTGGGTAGGCTACAGGCTGGAGATCTGGTAGAGAGTAGATTTTGTGGTCCAAAGACTGACTCCTGACAGAATTCCCTCTTCTGTGAAAGATCAGTCTTTTTCTAGAAGGCCTTTCACTGATTAGATGAGGTCCACCCACAATATGAAGAGTAATCTGTGTTACTGATATAAATGTCAATCTCAATGAGAAAACTAACCTTCAGAGTAACATCTAGAATGATGTTTGACCAAATATCTGAGTACCATGACCTATTCAAGTTAACACATGACATTTACCATCATACCTAATAATACCTCTGTCTAGACAGTCATCACCCATCCTTGGTATCAAAGAAGAAGCAAAGTCAGGCTTTCCACACGGGGACAACATTCTGCCATACCATGGGGCAGGCACTTTAAAGCTTTGTTTTTCTTTCAAAACCTCTATCCCCTGTCTCTTTGACCATCTCTGTGGACCACACCCAGGTCTTTGGCCCATTTCTTGTTTCCAAAAACTCAGCACTTGGCTCTGCTGTCTCCATGTGGGTTCTTATCAGACTGATTCTGGAAATGACCCCTGACACTGGGTCTACAGGGTCTTGGCCAGCAGCATGTGCACTTGGGTCTCTTCTGCACTGGGGTTGGCCTGATTAACCAGGGACTTGGAGGGGAAAATCTTTATATCTTGTTATCAGTTCACTGAGTCATTTAGCCTCTGCCTAACTGTAAATGTGATGGTGTTACTAACAGCTTGAGCCCAATTTGATTTATTGGTGAAATTAAATTCTATACTTCCACAATGATGTCAGTACTTCCTGGGTCTTAAAAAAAAAAAAAAAAAAGGCAAAGCAGCAACTGCAGGCTTAACTGGTTAATCCATAAGTTGTCCAGGCCAGTTGCTCTCTAGATGTCAGGAGAGCAGTGCTCTGCCCATTTGGCTCTGGGGAACACAAAAAGAAACCTCATCTTCAAATGTCCAGTGCAGTCAAGCTGTTAAAATAAAATACTAAGCCCTCTCTCAAAATATTTTGGGGAAAGATTGTAATTTGCACTTCTGACTTTTAATGGTGTCTTTTAATGATGGGATTATTATGAAAGCAAATTTTCTTCCTCACAGTATGTAGCAAGATTTTTCAAGAAGGAGATAAATATGTGAAGCACAATTTATTATTATTATTGAAATTAAGCTGGCAAATGTGGTCTACTTGACAATATGAAGATGACAATCTGTTACAGCTATGAAGATTGGTAAATTATGTGAGCATTTCTATACTCTGCAAAATCATTCTTACACTGTGTTTTAGGAAAGCCCAGCTGTAGAAGAAGCCATATGCAGTTAAATAAAACACAGTTGATACAACTGCAATGTTCATCTCAAAAATACTGACATTGGGGAAAGAATTTGGATAGTCCATTTTAATAGATGACACAGCCCACCCGCCTGGTAAGTGTAACTAATGGGGAAAGACAGGATGGTGAAATCTGAGCTCCCAGCATCTCCAAAAAACAGGTTTTCACTCGTGAAAGTAAAACGGGACTTATAAAAAGTAAACCTTCATGTAAATCTATTATTTCTTTGTGGACATGTAGAGTGTGACTCTATTAGTCAGCTTCATGTTTGTTTGAATTGAAATTGAGCAGCCTGTTTGGATTAAGGGATTTTTTTGGGGGTCCTAGAAGATGGGGGTAAATTGACTTCAATCTTGTATAGACGCCGTTGTTAAAAAGATGCAATATCAGTGTTATAAAATGATTTTGTATAAAGTGTCTGGTTGCAATTTGGAAAAGATTGCATGGACCATGAGCACACAATAAGGATGAACAAATCCAATTAGTGCTGTATATACATGACTGCTTCTGATGAGGAGCTGAATATCACTCACGGGGTTCTTGGCTGCCTGTTGCCCAGATCTCTAGAGAGAGGAATACTCTTCAGTTCATCAGTGTTTGACCTGAGATGCTGTCAGGCCTCCTAGCCATGCCAAGCATGTTCTTCAATCCCAGGAAACTATAATTATGATCAAGTGATTTAAAACACCAGTGCTTTACGATACAAAGGAAATCCATTCTTAAGAAATCTGACGGGGATGGTGTAGATGTGAGCGTGCAAAAAGTGAGGCAGAAGTTGAAGCCAGAATAAGTGGGATAAAATATTGGATTGGATTCAGATGTGCATTTGTTTGAGGAAATCTGTCCTGTCTGGGTGGTCTGGGCCTTCTTGTCCTTCTCCAAGCCTTTGCTACAGAACAACAATCTCTCCTTGAGGTTAGAGTCAACTTTTTATTTTGCTTTCATGACATTCATGCGATTGTGAATGTTGTCGTTGCTGTCCAGTCACTAAACTGTATTCGATTCTTTGTGACCCCGTGGACTGTCGCATGCCAGGCTCCTCTGTCCTGCACTATCTCCTGGCGTTTGCTCAAATTCATGTCCACTGAGTCAGTGATGCTCTCTAACCATTTCATCCTCTGCCATACCCTCCTTCTTTTGCCTTCAGTCTTTCCCAGCACCAGGGTCTTTTCCAAGAAAACCATTTCCCTGGGTGTTATGCTGTTGAACTGAGTTGCCTTGTTTATGGTATTTAGAGCTCCCTCAGGCTTGATTGTTGGAAATCTCCAGTAGTGTTTAAATTAGAATTTAAAACTAGAAGCATAGCATTTTAGGAAAGAAAGAGAATGTAGTATACATGTGTCTGCAAAACTACAGATGGTGAGGCCACACATTATACATGAGCACTATGCATATGTGTGTATATCACTGCGCATCTGTTTATATTCTGTGAAGTAGTTATTTTGGAATCTGGGTCCAAGTACATAGATTTTCTCAAGTCACATCTGTTGGGCTACTTTAAATATAGTCATAAATTAAAGGAACTTAAATTTTCCTTTATTCTATTTCCTTGCATACATTTTTCCCTGATGTTTTCTTTCTAGATGGTAGAAGCCTTGTACTGTATCAGTTCAGACCAAGTTTGGATACAAGTAATGTAATACTTAAGAGAGATTTTTTGCCATGGTATGAAGCATTCTTGAAGTTAATGGTGCAGGCATGCATTCAGTTTCTCAATGGTGTTAGGAAGCCATATATTTATCCACATAATTGCATTCTAATTTTTTTCTCCTTTATGAGAGCATATTATTTTGAAATGTTGCTTGGCATTTACTTTTTCCTTTTTGGAAATCCCTTTTCTTTTCTTTTTCTTTTTTTTTAAAAAACAACTCTGTAGCTCTTCCACCACTATGATAGACAATGATTAAGCGTTTTTGGCTTCAGGGAGGGAATCCCTGAAAGCAGCAAAGAGCCAAATTATTGGCTTTCAAACAGTTAAGTAGACTTTTCTAAATTTATACCAGAGCCAATATGCTTGAAAGATATGACTTTCAAATGGAAGAGTCAGTTGGGCCATGGATAAGGTTATTTTGGAATTCACTTAAAAGTATTCGTTGAGTACTTACAATGTGCTGGGTGCTGTAAATATTAATAAACAAAATACCCTACTCTCACAGCACTTATATTCTAGCCAAGAGAAGAAGACAAGAAATACAGTAGGACATAAGCAAATTATTAGGAGGTATGGTGGATACAGTAATGTTCCACTGGAAAATTCTGATAGAACCTGGCCTTCAGCTGTCAGTCTCCTCTTGGGATTGCCTTGAAACAAAACTCCTCACTCAAGGTTGGGTCTCTTTCCAGAGGTAGCCCATGTCCAGACACAAAGGCCCAACCCTTTCATCCTAACTTGGAATATCTGAGCTCCAGAACTCCCAGAAGGTCAGCTGAGACCTCTTCACTGGGACCACACTACTGTTCAGCCTTCCCCCTCTCTGCCCTGTTCCCCTGCCCTCACTTTCACAGCTACCTGGTCCCAGGTACTCTCTAATGACAGTCTGCTTGCTTTTCAACATCTGAGAATCTGCAACCCAAGGGAACTACTGAGAAAGTGGGTGATAAACACGGTTAAGAGGAAAAAGAAATGAAGATGGGCAGTTCATTTGAGGTGGGGCAAGGTTGTAGCATGAATCAAAGTGTTCAGAGTAGGCAGCATGAAGGAGGTGGGATCTGAGCAGAGATAGGAAGGTGTTGAGGGGGTTATCAAGGAGGTTTTGGGGAGCAGGACATTCCAGGAAGAGAGAAGAATTAGAGCAAAGGCCATCAGGTGTTAGGTGCATGCCCGGTGTGTTCAGGGAGCGTTTGCAAGGTCAGGAGGCCTGGAGTTAGGGAGGTCGGAGTTAAGAGGGTTGAAGTCATGTGGGGCCTTGGAGGCTGTGGTAAGGCCTTCAGCTTTCACTGAATGAAATAAAGAGCAGCTGCTCGGTTAGAATAGTGTAACAGAATCTGACATGTTTTAGGCAGATTGCTCCAGCTTCTTTGTGGAGAATAGACTTTGAGAAAATAAGAGTAGAAGCAAGGAGTCCAGAAGGAGACTTAACCCATTTGAGCTGCTATAATGGAGTACCATCAGTTGGGTAGCTTACAAACAATGGACATTTATTTCTCACAGTTCCAGAGGCTGGAAGTCCAAGTTCAGGGCATTGGTGGATTCAGTGTCTGGTGGACCTGCTTACTGATTCACAGACAGTATCCTGTCTAACAGTATCCTGTGTCTTCACGTGATGGAAGGCCGGGGAGGGGAGGGAGCTCTCTGGGGTTCTCTTTTAGAAAGGCACTCATCCCATGGATGAGGGCTTTATCTTAAGGATTTGATCACCCCAAGTACCATCCTAACACCATCACTTCGGACATTAGGTTTCAACACATGAATTTCGGGGGGACACAAATATTCAGCCTATGGCAGAGTCTATGGGAGTAGTCCAGGTGAGAGGTGACAATGACTTGGAGTAGAATGGCAGTAGAAGAGATTATGAAGTTGGGTTCTGAGTACGTGGTGAAAGGCCTCAGAGCCAATAGGGTTTCTTGATGATTTGGATAGGAGAGCTGGCTTGCAGTTTTATGTAATCTGGCCTGAAAGATTAAGTGTCAAAAATGGAATGAAGACGCCATGGAGTTTATTTCTAAGTAATGCGCTATGAGAAGAATATACCATGAATTCTGAAAGAAATGAAAAGGCTGACCAACTCATGGCAAGGAGGAGATCTGGAGAGGATGTAATCAATTTGCAGTCTGTCTTTGAGAAATGCCCAGTATCCTCACCCTTCCTGCTCCAAAACCCTGGGGGTTGACTGAGCAGTGACCACTCTGGACAGGCTGAGGGGAAGGTGAGGACCATTGCCAGGCTTCCCATATAGCCTGGAAGATGGAAAGAGTAAGGGAGAAGATCCTAGTCCAACACAACGTTTGAGCAGTGGTTTATCTGTGAGTGAGGGAGGCATCTGGGTAGATGGGCCTGAGAGGAGCCTCGGTGTCCTCTGCCTCAGAGTGGTGTGGGGGAGCGTCTGAACAGAGAGAGCCATAGGCACGGTTGCCGTAGTAGAGACCTGTATGAATGAAGGAGCCCCAGTGCCCAGCGTGCCCCAGTGAGTAGAGATTGTGGGGAGACCAAGAACGCCAGTGATGGACACCAGAACACGACAAGATAAGCTGAGGCAAGCTGTCCCTCTGAGGTTCGTATAGATGGAGGAGAGCAGTGGCGTCACAGACTCTACCTGGGCGCCATGATGACATGTGAGGCAGAGGTTGATGCTGGGAGAGAGTGGCCTACTTTGCGTTGTCCACTTTGAGTTTTCTAATGTAAAACCTTCGATGGACATGAGCTCTTAAGAGCTAAATTAATTCCAGTTAATATAAAAGGAAGAAGAGTGCATCTTGACACCCTGAACTTTTATGACTTGAAAATTAATACCTAGTAGATATTTATTCATTATCCAAAATTACAGTGTGAACCTAAATCTTTGGCATTTTTAGTGTCTAAAGATGTTTCTTTGGCCACCTGATATGAAGAGCTCGACTGTTGGGAAAAGACCCTGATGCTGGCAAAGATTGAGGGCAGGAGGAGAAGGGGGCAACAGAGGATGAGATGGTTGGATGGCATCACTGACTCAATGGACATGAGCTTGAGCAAGACCCCGGAGATGGTGAAGGATGCGGAAGCCTCGTGTGCTACAGTCTATAGGGTTGCAAAGAGTTGGACATGACAGCAACTGAACAACAACAACAGATACTTCTGAATTAATTTAGTGCTAACAGTTATATATGTGTGACATCCTGATGGACAGGGAGGCCTGGTGTGCTGCAATTCATGGGGTCGCAAAGAGTTGGACACGACTGAGCGACTGAACTGGACTGAACATCCTGATGACATGCTGTTTTTCATAATCTACACTGATTATCCTGATCTCTTTAGCATCTTCAGGGTTGACACTATAAATTAGAAGTATATCAAAGAATGTTGGTGTTTTTGTCCCCATTTCTTCATTAGTTAAATCTATAGTTACTCACCCCCTGCTTAATTAGGGACTTCCCAGGTGGTGCTAGTGGATAAGAACCCACCTGCTAGTGCAGGAGATGTAAGAGATATGGGTTCGATCCCTGGGTTGGGAAGTTCCCCTGAAGGAGGGCATGGCAACCTGGAAAATCCCATGGACAGGGGAATCTGGTGGGCTACAGTTCATAGGGTCGCAAAGAGTCCGACATGACTGAAGCAACTTAGCATCACTTAATTAAATTCCCTGTAGCTAAAACTTATACTCATTAATTTGAAAAGAAGCCCAAATTCTTTTTTTTTTAATTGAGGTATAATTTACATCTAATGAAGTATACACATTAAAGTGAACATTTGAAGTGTTTAGATAGTGTGTACACCCATGAAAGGCTTCCCTGGTGGCTCAGAGGGTAAAGAATCTGCCTGCAAGGCAGGAGACCTGGGTTCGATTCCTGGGTTGGGAAGATTCCCTGGAGAAGAAAATGGCAACCCACTCCAATATTCTTGCCTGGAGAATCCCATGGACAGAGGAGCCTGGCGGGCTACAGTCCGTGGGATCGAAAAGAGTCAGATACTACTGAGCGACTCACACACACACACACACACACACACACACACACACACACACACACGAAACCAAAAACCATCACCACAATCAAGATGGTGGCCATTTCCATCACCTCCAAAAGATTCCTCATGATTCTTTGCTCTCTCCCTCAGCTGCTAAATCCAGGCAATCACTGATCTGATTTCTTTCACTACATATTCACATTTTCTAGAATTTTACATAAATAGAGTCATTAGTATAGACTTTTTGGGTCCAGCCTTTTTCACTTGGCATCACAATTTTGAGATTCCTCCATGTTGATAGCTAGGTGGAATTCCATTGTACTGAGATAACACTTATTATTCATTCACCTGTTTTTGTGCATCCCCACTTACCATGCAAAAATGAAAGTGTTAGTCGCTTAGTCTTGTCTGACTCTTTGCGACCCCGTGGACTATAGCCCACCAGGCTCCTATGTTAATGGAATTCTCCAGTCAAGAATACTGGAGTGGGTAGCAATTCCCTTCTCTAGAGGATCTTCTTGACCACACCTGGTAGTAGGTTAAATTGTGTTCCCTAATCCCATGTGTTCGAATCCTAAGCTTTAGTACTTGACTATGTGACCTTATTTGAAAATAGGGTCTTTGCAGATATAATTGGCTGACGTGAGGTCATCCTGGATTAAGGTGAACCTTGAATCCGTTCACAGGTGGCCTTATAAGAAAAGGACAGACACATAGAGACACAAAGGGAAGAAAGCTATATGATAACAGAAGAAGAGCTCAGAGAGATGCAGCTGCAGTCCCAGGGAATGCCAGGCATTGCCCAGCCACCCCCAGAAGCTAGGAGAGAGGCATGGAACAGATCCCTCCCTGGAGCCTCTAGAAGCAACGCATCTGCTGACTCCTGGTTTCCTGAACTGTGAGAGAAATCAGTTTCTGTTGTTTAAGCCCCTCGGTTGGTGGTAATTTGTTACAGCAGCTCTAGGAAACTAATATATCCAGTTTTCAGCAATTTGACTTAGACTGCTATGAATAGTCACATATCATGGTGTGGATATATGTTCTCATTTCTTTGGGATAAATATTTAGGAGAGGAATGGCTGGAACATAGGTTTAACTGGCATTTTAGTTCCCCAAACAGGGATTGAACCCCTGTCCCCTGCATTGGAAGGCAGATTCTTAACCACTGGACCACCAGGGAAGCCTCAGGTTTAACTTTTAAAGGAACTGCCACGTAGCTTTCCAAAGTGATTGTACCACTTTACATTTCCACCAGCGAGGTATGAGGGTTCCAGGTGCCTACCTCTTTGATGAATTGTATTACAGCATTGCCAATATTTTTAATTTGTCATTCGAACATGTATGTAGTAGTATTCTTTGAGCTTTAAAATTTCTGTTTTGTTTATTTATGAAATTTAATTGACTTACTATATTAGATTCAGGTTAAACACAATTTAACTTACTATAATAGATTAGAATCACAATATAGTGATTCATTATTTTTACACATTATAAAATGATCACCCCAATAAGTCTGGTTACCATCTGTCACCATAGAAAGATATTACAGTATTATTGACTATGGTCCATGTGCTGTACATTGCATCCCTGTGACTTATTTTAAAACTGGAAGTTTGAACATCTTAGCCTTTTTAACCTATTTCACTCATTCCCCCTACCTCTTCCCTCTCCTCTGGTAACCACCAGTTCATTCTCTGGACCCATGAGTCTGATTCTGTTTTGTTATATTTGTTTATTTTGTCTTGCAGGTTCCCAAAGAAGGGAAATCACACAATACATGTCTTTTTCTATATGACTTATTTCACTTGGCAAAATATCCTCTTAGTCCATCCATGTTGTAACAAGTGGCAAGATTTTATTCTTTTTATGGCTGAGTAATATTCCATTGTACATATATACCACATCTTCTTTGTCCAGTCATCTACTGATGGACACTTAAGTTGCTTCTATATCTTGAGCTGGACTGAGCTGTGTCCAGCTCTTTGTGACCTGTAGCCCATAAACTGTATCCCACCAGGCTCCTGTGTCCGTGGGGTTTTTCAGGCAAGAATACTGGAGTGGGTTTCCATTTCCTTCTCCAGCAGATCTTCCAGACCAAGGGACTGAACTCGCATCTCCTATAGTGGTGGCAGGTTCTTTACCGCTGAGCCTCCCGGGAGCCCTCCTTCACGTTACTGACTTTCAATGCTGCTACCAGAAAAACTGTGTTCTGTTTCATGTCTCCTTGCTTCCGTGATTGTTCCCTGTTGTTGGATACTTAAAAAGCAACATCTACTAATTGAGAAGGATTCATTTCAAATACACCATCTAATTTCTATAATTTTTTAATCTCTGGGACACTTTGCCTGATGAAGGTCCTATTTATCATCCTTATGTTCTCAGGGGCCTCAGGGTCTATATCTGTGTAGCACCTATAAGTTTGATAAATCCTTTCTAGAAACTCTGATGGATCCTCAGGTGGATTTTGTTTCCTCTCCTGAATTTTTGCGTAAGCTCTTTTATCTAGGTTCCCTGTTGAGTTTTTCCTCAGACCTCCACGCCATACAGTGGTAGTCCTCTGACTCTTTTTTCTCCTGATGCAGTATTATAAATGCTTCTGCATATGGTGTCTCATCTCTTTTCCCTGATCTTTTACGAAACACTTCTAACTGTGAGATGGCATAATAGTTGAGTGAGCCATTCAGAGGCCATTGCTCTTCTGTTCCTAACATATATTGGGTCCACACCCTATTATAGTAGTGTAGTCGTAGGCTTACAATTATATTTTGCCCATTTATCCAATATATGCCCAAAAGGGCTCTCCTTTGAGAAAGATGGAGTAACTCCCATTTATAGATGGAATAATTCCCATTTTTAAAAGTATGACCACACCACAACACAAAAGATGCACAGCAACTCCAATATAAAGAATTCCACACAAAAAATTGCAGCATCGATACACCAACAAATTGGCTCCCAGCTCCCAAACTTACCCTGCAAGCCAAAGGACTAATTCCAACTAGGGTAGACTTACCCCCACAAGAACTAGTTCACCAGTAATGTGGTTCCAACTGAACATGTTCCCAACTCAGGTAAATAAACTTACCTTTCTGTATCTTGGCTATTGTAAATAATGCTGCAATGAATATTGGGGTGCATATATCTTTTTGAACTAGTGTTTTAATTTTCTTCAGATAAATACACAGAAGTGAAATTGCTGGATCATATGCTAGTTGGCCTTGTTTTCCCAGTGACCATTTTGTCACACCAGGTGAGAACAAGAGGAACAGCTGTAGATAATGGGTAGGATTTCATGGCCAGAGTAACACCTATCATTAAAACTGAAAGAATATTTACAGCAGAGGTTATGGTGCTCCACACAGCCTTTTTCTATATAATCCTATCATTGAGAAAAAACTTTGTTTCCAAGATTGAATTCTAACTGCTCATAGCTCACTTGCAATAAGTCAACTTTGGATGACATTTGAGAGATAGCCTCTTCTAGATTGCAAGTCACTGAGCTGATAGGATAAATGAGGCTGACCCTAGTTCTGACTCAACCCAAATATTAGATGTAGTATATAAGAAATCTTGGAGAAGGAAATGGCAACCCACTCCAGTATTCTTGCCTGGAGAATCCCATGGACAAAGGAGCCTGGTGGGCTACAGTCCATGGGGTCTCAAAGATTCAGACACGACTGAGCAGCAAACACACACACATGCTAGTTCTAGTTTAGGTTTTTGAGGAATCTCTATACTATTTTCCATAGTGGATATTATGATTTTAATTTGCATTTCTCTAGTACCATTTAGCCTTTTATATATCTTTTCGCTGTTCAAAACTTTTAGGAGTTTTGTCTTATAATTCTGAATAAAAGTGTTTTTATATGCATGTGTATGTATAATATATATATATTCCCTCATTATATCCTATGTTCACCTTTTTATTTTTTAATGGTATCTTTTAAAAAAGTATTTATTTATTTTTATTTATTTGCCTGAGCTGGGTCATAGTAGTGGCATGTGGGGTCTAGTTCCCTGACCAGGGATTGAATCTGGGTCTCCTGCATAGCGAGTGTGAAGTCAGCCACTGGACTACCAGAGAAGCCCTTTAGTGGTATATTTTGAAAGGAAAAAAAGTTATTAATTTTGACTATATAGCATCAATATATTTTTTGTGTTTTCTATCTTTTTGGCCTTTCTATAAAGATGTGAAGTTCCCTTACACCCCCAGTGACAAATACTTGCTGTGTTTTCCACAAACGTATGTTCCACAACTCTGCTTCTATGCTTTGACACGCACAGTGCTTTTTGTTTCAGTGTTATATCATGTTATAGTATTTTAAAGATACTTTAAGCACAATTACAAATTAAAGATCCACGTTGAGTTAAATCCAAATAGCTCAACCAAAGTGGCAATTGAATGAGTTGACTCATTTGGCAAATCCATCAGTAAGTTGTCACGTGCTTCACATCCTCCTGTTGGTGGGTGGTACTCAGGAGGTGCTGACATTCATCCACTCACCCACCTTCCTTCACTGCTGGTGTGTGTGGACATTGACATTACAGCTCTAGCCTCTGCCTGGGGAAGGAGAGAGGAAGGCGGAGACAAAGAAGGCAGATGAGGAGCAGCAAAGAGTAGTGAAGAACTTTTTGCCCAAACCACAGCCATGGAAAGAGCCAGCTGCAGTTTTAATATAACTTTGCCTGCTGTGATCAGGCCAAAGCACTTTCCCATTAAAGAAACTTGACTGCAACAGTTGCTCTTTTAGTGTGTTAAAAACTGGGGATGAGGAAAACATTAAAAAAAAACAACACAAAAAACCCAAGTTGTGTGGTGGTGTGAGGATGGAGGGAGGGTTTAATTTCATGGGAGGGGAGAAAATATAAAGTTAAAAATCTAAAGATGTTTCCAAAAAGTTTTCATCTGACTTATGTTGATGTACAGTTGGAGTCTAATTAAAGCATCTTAATTCTGTAGTGTGGGCTTCCCAAGTGGTTCAGTGGTAAAGAACCTGCCTGCCAATGTAGGAGATGTAGGCTTGATCCCTGGTGGGGAAGATCCCCTGGAGGCGGAAATGACTATCCACTCCTCCACTCCAGTATTCTTGCCTGGAAATCCCATGGACAGAAGAGCCTCTCGGGCTACAGTTCATGGAGTTGCAAAGAGGCAGACATAGGGCTAGACATAGGGTAGACTGAGCAACTGAGCACCCATGGATGCATTTCTTTAATGTGGCAAGCCTACAGGAATGATCAAAATCTAAAGTGACCATAAAACTAAATTAAGGACATATAATATAAATTGTCCACAATAGGTTATTTAAGTTTATACCACAAGCATAACACTTCCACTAATTGTTTTCCAGTTTCATTTCCATATGATGCAGCTCATTTCTCTCTCCTTTTCACACTCCTTGGCACCCCTTGAAGCTGGATTGAAGGACGGAGTGACAGAGTGGGAAGAGGTGTTAAGAAGTTTACATTTTGCAGCTATAAAGGACGGCAAATGTGGTAGAGCTGGGAGTTAGGGAACTGCTGCCTTATGGAATTCCAGAAGGATTTAGTCAATTTGATTTTCTGTTTGACTCCCAGTAATGGGAGACATTCCAATCCCACTGCTTTTTGTGGATCAAATGTATTGTTTTTTGGCCACCCAGCTGGGCGACTGGGACTTGGCAAGAGTAAGAAACCGTCTCCTGAAGAGCTGTGAGCGCCAGGAGGAGGGGTGAGTGCTCCCACCGGAGTCTGGGCTATAAAGGCCTTGCAGAGAAACGTTAAAGACGAGCAAAGACACCTGCTCTGGCGTGCTCTGCAGGAGCGGCAGGCTCCAAGTGAGTGTGACTTTGGATTTAAAATGTTCTAGGCAACTGAAATGGGAATCACATCGGAAACCAGGAGATAACTTGTGTTTCAACGACACCGTAACTCACAGTCTACAAATGCGGCAGCAGCAAGCAAGGATAGATCCTTGTAGATACTTGATTGCTTATCTTTTATGGTACCCGTGCTCCTCTCAAATTTCTACCCATTCATTCAACCAGTATTCCCCAAGAACACATAGTGCATCTGGCCGCTATTGCAGGTACGAGGGGTACAGTTGTGAACCAAATAAAACCTCTCCTCTAGGAGCTGACATTCTAGGTGGGGGAGGCAGGCCACAAACAAACAAACAAACATTCCATGCCAAATAGTGAGAAATACTATGGGGAAAAAATACCAGGTTAAAGACAGAGGCAGTTTTAGGGTAATACATTTTGGAATGTGAACAAGCTTTCCACTTTGTTAAATTGATACCGCTTACAAATGTGTGAAGGCCAGGCAAGGTGCCTGACAGACACATTTGTTGGACACCATGTTTATATAACGATATCTATGAATATTGTGTTTTCACTTATATTTCCTTTCTGGCTGTCACAACCACCCCCACATGGGAAACAGGGCAAGTGTGCTCCTCCTGGGATACTGAGACTTGGAGAGGTTAGTGATCTGCTCACTGATATGCACTTGGTTAGAAGCAGACTTCAGATTTAAGTAAGTGACTTATACCATGCTTATATCACAGTTAATTTTTCATTCACTCAGCAAATATTTATTTAGTGCCTGGAATTTTGTGGGTCTGGTTTTGATTTCTGTGTCAGTGGCCAAAGATATAGATACTGATCCAGACTCATGGAGTCGAGAGTGTTGTGGGGAGACAGATATTAAGCAAATGATTAGATGTGACATGAAAGTTAGGAAGAGATGTTTTGAGCTGGGGAATCTAGACAAGGAAACCTGACCTTGTCTGGCCTAAGAAATAGTCATCTGAATATCTAGTTATAGTTAGAAAACCATAATGTAATCTTGTTGCATTAAAATTCCTGAATATGGCATAGTGGAAAAAATGTTAGTCGCTCAGTTGTGTCCGACTCTTTGTGACCCCATGGACTGTAGCCCGCAAGGTTCCTCTGTCTGTAGAATTCTCTAGGCAAGAATACTGAGTGGGTTGCCATTTCCTTCTCCAGGAAGGAATTACCTAGGGGTCGAACCTGTGTCTCCTGCATTGCAGGCATATTCTTTACCAACTGAACCACCGGGGAAGCCCAAATATAGCATATTTAAAGTTAATTGGTTGGCCAAAATTGTAACTTATGTGTGCGCCGTTAAAAATTGAACTTGTACCCTCATATATTTGTATATGTATGCAATTCTCCCTTGGCCATGACTGAATAGCTCTAGGGTCACAACACCTTGGAGATAATATCCAGGTCTTTTCTTGGTGTATCATGAAGAAAAGACCACTGCTTATTTATTAACTTTATAGTGATGGTAATTGCCCTTTGTGTATGGTTGTAAAATGGTAAAGAGCTACTCATAATATTTTATCATTATCCTGACTTATGCAGAATTTTGAATACTTGAAATTTACCCATTTACCCGTCATGTCTTCTCAAATAAATAGTGATGATTAGCTTCAGTGGAGCCCTTTGCTATGTCCTGGTCACTGAGTGAGACAGTATTCATGTAGTATTCACCTGCGGGGCAGCTTCTAGTAAAGCCCGTGTTTACTTGTGGTTAAATGGAAGCTCTAAGGAGTTAATAAAGCTGCTCAAGGTCATAGAGCTGGTAAGTGGGGAAGCCGGAGTTTGAATGCTTGACTCTTATGCTATGATGAATGAGTAAAAGCAAAGCTGTGAGTGTAAAAGGAGTTTGATAGCTGCAACTGCTTTTGTAGCATCAGGTCCCAACTAATCTGTGCTCACTGTGGGACTGAAACACATGCCGAGCTTATGTGGACATCACTGGGGGACATTCACTGAGAGACTGAGTTGGCAATGGAGGAGGAAGTCACCCAAAGGGAAGCAGGCTTCAGGAAGCAGCAGTTTGGTTCAAGGACAGCAGTCAGCATTGGAAGGCGGTCATATTCCCAGCCAGCCCCGCGACTGTCATCTGAGTGCTCTCTGACCCTCTGGCCTGCCCTGTGCCTTCATGCATGAATTCTGGGGCAGGAGTGAGGATGCTGGGGGTGGGGGGAGAAGGATCAGTGTGTGTCGGGGGAGCAGAATAAGAGTCCAGGAACTCCAGAATCTCTGTGGGAAGCACAGGTTGAAACAGGAGCATCAGTATCTGTGTTATTAGGGATGGAGGGTGACATTTTAATGTCAGGAGAAACATAGAAACACTGACCATGATAATGTGTGGAAGAGACTTTTCTACACTTACCCAACCCTAAGCCTCAGCTCCTCTCCAACCCTACCCCAGTAGGCTCAGAGATGGGATAAAAAAACCCTCTCTGTTTTGTATCATAAACTTTTAAGGATGTACGACATATGTGCAGAAGAATGCACTAGTTATAAATGGACAGCAGAGTGAGTTTTCATGAAGTGGACACCATATGAAGGCCAAGAGGCAAAACTTAAATGTATCCCCACAGCCCCTCACTCTTCACCTCACTGTCTTGACTTCTCACAGCGTATGTTAGTGGAATATACTGCATTTTAAATATTTTTAATAAAATTAGTTCAAAGACCAATGAAAGTCTCCAACTGTAAGCCTTTTTTTTTCCTAGTTGATAAAAGAATTTTCAGCAACCAAATTACTTAGTGATGGAAACTTTTCCAAAATATTCTTTTAGAAGCATGAATGTCTTTCAAAAAGCAACTACTTTCCCCCTCATCTCCCTTACAAGAAACCCATTTCTGAGTTTCTGACTCAGGAAGCCTGGGGTGGGACCCTAGAATTGGTATTTCTAACAAGGTCCCAGGTGAATTGATGCTGCTAGTCTGCCTTGAGAGCCTTGAGCATGACTGCTTGAAGCGAAGAGCTAATGGGGAAAAGATGAATAGGTTTGCAAGACTCCAGGCTGGAAGCCAGAATTTATTTTAGCTGATGGGTAAGGAGTCACCTCGCCCCTTCTGGGCAAGGAATATGGAGGCCTGCCTATGCCAAAGATCGCCACACTTGGCAGGCTCCTTCCAGAAGCTTCAGGTGTCTATGAGCAGTGGCTCCGTCACACTTCCCTTTGAGACCAACAAATACGTCACATGCACATCTTGAGAAACTGTGTAGAGGGTCTCTCTTATTCATCGTCTCCTAGGTGCAGATGATAACAATTTATGCCGAATTGTTCTAATTTTCTTACTTTCTATCTGAGATATATATGATTTATGTAAATATCCCATTGATTATAAAAATTTTTTTAAAATTCTTTTTATTTATTTTTGGCCATGCTGGATGTTTGTTGCTGCATGGATTTTCTCTAGTTGCAGTGAGTAGGGACTACTCTTTAGTTGCAGTGCATGGGCTTCCCATTGTGGGGGCTTCTCTTGCAGGGGCTTCTCTTGTTGCAGGGCTCTAGGGCTTGCAGGCTTCAGTAGTTGCGGCAGCTGGGGTCAGTGCAGCTTCCAGGTTCTACAGCACAGACTGAATAGTTGTGATGCATGGGCTTAGTTGTTCTGAGACATGTGGGAATCTTCCCAGATCAGGATCAAATCCATGTCTCCTGCATTGGCTGGCAGATTCTTTACCACTGAGCCACCAGGGAAGACCTTAATTTATATATATATATATATATAAAATATCCTATATTTTCCTATTTATTCTTATTCCTAAAATTACTTCCTATTTATGCTGTAAATCTCATTAAGAGACAAGACCGTTATGCTTGAATTTTTAAAACTATATTGCCATAAGTCCCCACAGTATTTTAGAGCTCTTATCATTTGCTTTTTCTAGGCATTTGTTTTCATCAGAGTTCTGATGGATTAAATACTGCAGGGTGTCATTTGCTTATGACACATCCACATTGAAGATACAAGTTATAGATCTGTAATTAAAGGGAGCAGACATTTGAAATGAAACATCAGTGTTGATGAAAGAGAATTATATGATGCTGATAAGATTGTGTGTGTGTGTGTGTGTGTGTGTGTGTGTTAGTTGCTCAGTCATGTCCAGCTCTTTGTGATTCCATGGGTTGTAGCCCGCCAGGCTTCTATGTCCATGGGATTCTCCAGGCAAGCATACCGGAGTGGGGTGCCACTCCCTTCTCCGAGATTGCTTATATACTACATCTAATATTTGGGCTGAGTCGGAACTAGGGTCAGCCTCATTTATCCTATCAGCTCAGTGACTTGCAATCTAGAAGAGGCTATCTCTCAAATGTCATCCAAAGTTGACTTATTGCAAGTGAGCTATGAGCAGTTAGAATTCAATCTTGGAAACAAAAGTTTTTTCTCAATGATAGGGTTATATGGAAACAGGCTGTGTGGAGCACTATAACCTCTGCTGTAAATATTCTTTCAGTTTTAATGATAGGTGTTACTCTGGCCATGAAATCCTACCCATTATCTACAGCTGTTGCTCTTGTTCTCACCCGGTGTGACAAAATGGTCACGGGAACACAAGGTGAACTACTGTGATGCTCTCGGAGGGTTAAATCCTGCTTATCGACATCTGCCGGGATCTTATGCAGACTTTACTGCAGGCCCGGGTTCCTTCCACTGTGGAATTTACTCCTGCTGGTGCTCACGCTCTTTGCCATGTAACTTTCAGAGTCTTTTAACTATGGGGGGAGTCTCTCTCTACACCTTGACTTTTGGTTTAACACGTGCCTTGTTTAGGCTAATAGGATAGGCAGAAGTAATGATGTGCCAGTTCTGAACCTAGGCCTCAGGAGGTCTTACATGTTTCTGTCTGTTCTCTTGCACCTCCCATCACCACGAAAGAACATCTGGAATAGCCTATAGATCCCAGCATTAGAATAAGAGACACATGGATCTGAATTGCCCTTGCCAAGTTGTACTGGCCAAACCCAGCTTAAAGCAGAGCCACCATTCAATCCTCAGATACATGAGCAAGCTAAGCCTAGTTCAGTTGATCCCCCGCTGACTGTAGATGTATGAGCAAGCCTTGCTGCGATCAGCAGAGTCATACAGCTGAGCCAAGCCTCCATCAGCCAATCTGTGGCCAACTCACAGATTGCATAAGCTATAATAGATGATTGTTGTTCTAAGCCACTGAGTCTTGAGGTGCTTTGTTAATGCAGCTGTAGCTGGTTGATATGTTTTCTGATGCCAAAGAGATCACCAAAATGTGACAAAAAAGGAAATAGAAATCGATTGTGTGGAGAACTGAAAGCTAATGTCATACATTTCTGTGTAAAAGATACATCAGTAGTAAAAGGAATGGGATTTCAAAATAGGAAGAAAAGAAAGATGTTTAGAGACAAGGATTAGCCAAAAGGTAAGATAAGATTAGATATATCACTGAACAAAAGCATATAGAATAAATGCACAGTGGATGGTAAAAACAGTGCTCTCTGAGGATTCTGGAAAATCTTCAGGCTTCCCAATTAGATGACCGAGCTATATACTTTCTGGAAAAAAGATCTACTTGAGGAGACAGAAGGCAAAAATGTTGAAAACTTTACTTAAATAGTAACTCATTTATTCAACCCAGTGACTGCTAATTTCTAGGCATGAAATGTTCATAAAATGGCTGTAATTGAAGGCATTTTGCTCCAATAGAGTAAAATTTAATCTTAAATCCATGGCATTTAAACTTATTTGTATGATATTCTGGTAAATGCTTTTTGGACAGCGTCAATCCTTAGAAATGTATGAGCTTTTGTTTGTTTTTGCTCAATATGGATACCATGAGGGAAAACATGAGCTCATTGGATCAGTATGACTGAAACAGCTTTTATTTTTGTAGTCAGTTCCTAATTTGCAGTGTATCTTGTTATTGACAGTGTTGTTGATGTCATTATCATCCTTAATTTATAAGTAAAGTAAATTACTTGAGGCTCAGAGAACTTAAGTGGCTTGGGATTCAGTTATTTCCGGCTCTGGTTTCAGGTAGTGACGTGTCCATCAGCGTTGCTCTTTTTTAATAGTTTATTACTTATTTATTTTTGGCTGTGCTGGCTCTTCGCTGTTGCATGGGCTTTTCTCTGGTTGCAGCGAGCCGGGGCTACTCTCTAGTTGCAGCGCACGAGCTTCTCATTTCCGGGGCTCCTCTTGTTGCAGAGCACACTCAGGCTGTAGAGGCGTGGGCTTTAGTAGCTGCAGCGTGTGGGCTCAGTCGTTAGGGCTCTTGGGCTCTAGAGCGCAGGCACAGTAGTTGTGGTGCACAGGCTTATTTGCCCGGCGGCACATGGGTTCTTCCCAGACCAGGGATTGAACCCACGTCTCCTGTATTGGCAGGCAGATTCTTTACCACCGAGGCACCAGCCAAGTCCAGTGTTGTTCTTTTTAACATAAATGTTGGAGACAAGCTTTAAGCAATTCTTCAATCTGAATTATAGGAGTTAAGATGGAAGTATTACCATTCTGACATAATTCTTTTTAAAAAATTAATTTATTTTAATTGGAGGCTAATAACTTTACAATATTGTAGTGGTTTTTGCCATACATTGAAATGAATCAGCCATGGGTGTACATGTATCTCCTATCCTGAACCCCCCTCCCACCGCCCTCCCCATCCCATCCCTCTGGGTTGTCCCAGTGCACTGGCTTTGAGTGCCCTGTTTCATGCATCGAACTTGGACTGGTGATCTGTTTCACATATGGTAATGTACATGTTTCAGTGCTATTCTCTCAAATCATCCCACTCTTGCCTTTTCCCACAGGGTCCAAAAGTCTGTTCTTTATATCTGTGTCTCTTTTTCTGTCTCACATATAGTGTCATCATTACCATCTTTCTAAATTCCATATATATGTGTTAATACACTGTATTGATGTTTTTCTTTCTGACTTACTTCAGTCTGTATAATAGGCTCCAGTTTCATCCACCTCATTAGAACTGATTTAAATGCATTCTTTTTGATAGCTGAGTAATATTCCATGGTGTACATGTACCACAGCTTTCTTATCCATTGCTGATGGACATCTAGGTTGCTTCCATGTCCTGGCTATTGTAAACAGTGCTGCGATGAACATTGGGGTACATGTGTCTCTTTCAGTTCTGGTTTCCTTGGTGTGTATGCCCAGGAGTGGGATTGCTGGGTCATATGGCAGTTCTATTTCCAGTTTTTTAAGGAATCTCCACACTGTTCTCCATAGTGGCTGTACTAGTTTGCATTCCCCACCAACAGTGTAAGAGGGTTCCCTTTTCTCCACACCCTCTCCAGCATTTATTGTTTGTAGACTTTCTGATAGCAGCCATTCTGACTGGCATGAGATGGGACCTCATTGTGGTTTTGATTTGCATTTCTCTGATAATGAGTGATGTTGAGCATCTTTTCATGTGTTTGTTAGCCATCTGTATGTCTTTTTTGGAGAAATGTCTGTTTAGTTCTTTGTTCCATTGTTTGATTGGGTCATTTATTTTTCTGGTATTGAGCTGCAGGAGCTGCTTGTATATTTTTGAGATTAATTCTTTGCATTCTGACATAATTCTGAGAGAATTCTTTAAGCTCTGAAATAAGATACATTAGAAATGGTTAAGGGTGGAAGGAGGCTCAAGAGGAAGGGGATGTATGTGTGTGTGTGTGTATATATAATATACACATATAAAACTGATTCACATTGTTGTACAGAAGAAACTAACACAATAAGACAATTATACTCCAATTAAAAAATTAAAAAAAATGGTTGGGAATTCTGGGGAAATATTCAATATAGACTGCTCTGAGAGAGCTAAAAATGTGTCATATATTTAGAGTGCTAGATTGAATAACACTCAGCATTTAAATTGTTTGGTTTGGGCACTTGGGTGCACACTGCCTTTTTCAGTGTATTTTATGGATGTGTCTTATCTACCCATATGATTATTCCACTCATATATTTCCCCAATTTCTTAGAAGAAGCCAGGAATTCTCTTGGGGCATTTCACTAATGTTAGTTTTCTTTATCTCACAAACTTCTTTTAAAGGATGTCTGGCCCACTGCAGGCAGGAAGCAAACGTGTAAAATCAATGAGCATGGCCACGCTAAGGGGCCGCTTGCTGCCAGCAGTAATCGTGAATCTGTGTGATAAAAATAGACCGCCGTTGTGCTAGATGCCTCACGTATGTTATTTCCATTCATCTTTATAACAATACCATCCAGTACGCATTCTTTTCCCTATTTGCAGATGAGGAAAACGAGGCTCACAGAGATTAAGCCGTTTGCACAGCGTTAAGTGGCCAAGGCTAGATTCATATCTGGGTTTGAAAGACCAGAAGCCTAAAATTGTTTGTCTCTACTTCTTTTCCTGGATTGGGAAGATCCCCTGGAGAAGGGAAAGGCTACCCGCTCCAGTATTCTGGCCTAGAGGATTCCATGGATTGTATAGTTCCATGGGGTCGCAAAGAGTTGGACACGACTGAGCGACTTTCACTTTCACAGCTCCTTTCCTCAACAAATCAAGAAAGCTGAGCTGTTTCCTTATCATTCCTGTAAGAGGGAAGAAAATAACGAGCTGTAAAGTGCAGTTTTCATTGTGTTCCTTTGTATTTAACCTGAAGTAGATCTTGCAGGTGGGCCTCAGAGGTCTTAGGTCTCGGTCCAAGCTCAGGGCTTTCCCCACCCATCTTCTACTCTTTCGTTCTTATTTTTTTTTAAAGTTTTAGTATACTTGCTTTATAATGTTGTGTCAGTGTCTGTAGTACAACACAGTGAATCAGCTCTATGTATACATACATCTCCCCTCTCCTGAGCCTCCCTCCCGCCCCCACCATCCCACCCCTGTAGGTCATCACAGAGCGCTGAGCTGAGCTCCCTGTATACACTTGACCCTCTCTTCATGCCCATGAGCTGACACTTCTTGATGATTGCTCACAAACATGCATTCTGATGAAACTCAGAGCTTTCTCAGATGCTTGCTTGCCCATGGCTCTTTAGAGATTTTCCAGCATCTGAGTGCTCTGGACAAACCTCCCCTCCTCACCTCCCCCTTAGCATGTCACACTTGCAGACTTGGTCCGGTTTGTGGGATGGTGTAGCTGGGTGGGAAAGGGGTGCAGCAGTGGAGGGATATAACTTCAGAGGACCTTACCACAAAGATCAAGATGGTGGGCACAGTAGCTAGAGCTGAGATTGGATGTGAAATATTTGGTGATCCCCAGTTATTTTAGTGACCTTTTCTTTGAGCTTGTGAACCCTTTGTCTTCCCATGAGATTATCTTCTGTGATATAGCTGAAGGGGCAAGCTAGAAGTGACTGGGACCTTGCTCATGTGAAACCCAAACTAATATATAGATTGTTGATTGCTAAACTAATATATAGATTGTTGATTGCTAGGATTCTGGAAAGAAGGAAAAGGCCAGCTGACAGATAACCCTGGACTTCCACCAAGACTCTATTTTCCACTCATTAAAAATAGGAACTAAATTTGGTATGAAACCACCAAATAAAAATTGATCAAAGAATGCAGTGTCCATGTTTTTATACTGGCATTGCAGTCATCCCACAAGCCAATAATAATAATTTCCCAAGTTGCCTTTGGCCAGGTCCAGACCTTTCGCCTTAAGCATGTTTCCCCCTTGATGTCATACTGCCTCCTCTTTGGCATTTTACTAGATCTTGTGGGTCTCCGCCAAGGGCACCAGACAAGCTTTCTGTCAGGAGTTTTTCCAGGCCAGGAGCCAAAAAAGTGGCTTGGGGTTGTCCAAAACCTCCTTAACTGTTCTTTTCAGCCTCATCAGTTATAATAGAGGTGAGAGGGTGCAGGACACAATGGCTTATGTCATTGGGTGGGTTTGCTGACTGTTTATTAATTGGCAACATATAGAAATCTGTAAGGAGAATGTGACTTGTTACTACCAGCATGCAAGTTATGTATAGCAGGAAGGAACTAAGAATTGGAAATGGGAAATATCTTCCAATTTGATTGGTCTTCACCAAAGGAAGGAAAATCTTCTGGTTTCACCAGTGTGAAAGCTCCAATTGCAACCAATAATCAGCTTGATATTTGAGTCCTGTGTTCATTGTGGTTTTCACGTTGTGTGAAGTCGCCTGGACTTACATTGTCACACAGACATCGCACTGGAGCTTTCTGACCCAAGATGGAAAGTTGAGCTGCCTATCAGTAAGCAATATTTTTAAGATCTTGGAGCCTTTTCATCATGACGTCATTTGGGTTCACAGCTCAGATTGCTTCCTAGCTGATATTCTTTCCATCCAGAGTTACAACGTGCGCCTTGTGGCGCTTGGGAAATGCCTTGAGACTTTCACTCTGCTTTTACTTATAAATAGATTTCCACCGTTACCATATAAATCAAGTTAAGATTAAGTCACCTTGTATTAGTATCCAGAATATTACCATAAATTGGAATGTGGAAGAAGCTGTAATGAGACCAAACTCAGTTAGTGGCACAAAAATATGAGCAGCTAACAGATTCACAGTTTATCCAGTTAAAAATATTGTTTCAATTAAAAATATTTTTAAAAATTCCTTTTCATCTAACTCAAGTTAACTTGCTTAGGTTTCCATTTTGTATTATTTCTTTTAGGGAGATTAGAAAATCATCATCAATTGCCTCCTGGGGTTATTTAATTTGAATTTTGAATTGCCTGTTTATCTACAGGATACCTGAAGTTAATAGTTTAGATTGCAAAGCACAGTTCAAAAACAGGCAAGCAGCCTCAGAATAAATACTCCAACTTATTTTTTTCATAGATTGCTTAAATTCTGTTATATTCAACTGTGTAGAGACAAACAGAGAATGCCTTTAGCAAGATGAGCCATCGCTTTATTTTTAAAGCTCGCTTATGTCAACGCTTTCTATCCATGGCTAGGTTAGCCACCATTATTCAGGGGTGAGATCAGAGTCCTTTTCTTTCCTGGAGCTGCTTGCCATTTTCTCTACACCTGCCTTACAAGTGACAGCTCTGTGGGTGTCCTCATAAATTACAAATCATGTGCCTTGGTCCTGATGCCTTGGGACAGGCACAAAGTTAGAAACTGTCCTGTAACTTTAGAACTGTAGCTGCAGGATGGGACAGCTGAGTAGAGAACGGAGATGCACATCAGCAGGGGTTCTGTTAAGACACTACCAAGCCCCCTGCCTGAGGCTGGTGGACAATTTGTCCAATTTGTACTGGAAGCTCAGTAGAACTTGTAAAAGGAAATGGGATGGTCAGCAGACAAAGGGGATGGGAGGATGCATCTGAAAGGGAGGGTTTTTTTCCCTTTATGGTAATAATCAGGTCTGTGATCACGTGGTAAAAATATACTCCCATTCAGCATCCTCACTTTGTTTAAAAACTTACGGGACTTGCTGAGACCGATGACATTCTGATATCCGAATGGAATAAGGATTTTAATTTCCTCCTTTAAAATTTCTCCTCCCATAGATTTCATAATAAAAGCTTGAAGTAAACATAAGAACAGCCAAAAATGTAAATGTATATAATGAGTAACTTTCCACATAATTTTTCCTAGATATACCACATAACTGACACACCTATAAAGAAACACAGTATATCAGTTAGCTCTAGCTGTGTAACAAATCACCCCCAAAGCTTACTGACTTAAGAAAATCATTTATTATTTCTCATGGGTCCACAGTTCTGATGGTCAGTTTTCCTAGTCTGAGCTACAGTCAACTGAACTCATTCAGGAATCCATGATCAATAACAGGTTCACTAGGCAGCACTGTTAATCTTGGCCAAATTCTCTCATGTATCTAGGGCTTCATTTAGGACAGCTGGGCAGATCTGACTTTGTTCCACATATTGCAAACTTACCTGAGCATGTAATCATTGTGAAAGTTTAGGAATGTAAAGACAGTAGATGTGCAATAATTGTGCAAAAGCTTTATAAAGTCTCTGCTTATGTCAATTTGCTGCTGTCCAATTGCAAGAAGATCCAACCAGTCCATCCTAAAGGAAATCAGTCCTGAATATTCATTGGAAGGACTGATGCTAAAGCTGAAACTCCAATATTTTGGCCACCTGATGCGAAGAACTGACTCATTGGAAAAAACCCTGATGCTAGGAAAGATTGAAGGCAGGAGGAGAAGGGGACGACAGAGGATGAGATAGTTGGAGGCATCACCGACTCGATGGACATGAGTTTGAGTAAACTCTGAGAGCTGGCGATGGACAGGGAGGCCTGGCGTGCTGCAGTCCGTGGGGTCACAAAGAGTTAGACACAACTGAGCGACTGAACTGAACTGAACTGAACTGGCTGAAGCAAATCATATGGCAAATCCCAGAGTTAGTGTGGGAGGAAGCAACAGTGTAGATACATGAACACATAAAAAAA